>NC_039262.1:21195758-21495758 GCF_003368295.1 Carassius auratus
TGAACAAAAAAAATCATAAAAGAAGTAATGTGGGAAATTTGCTTCAAAGACTGGGCAAAATAGGAATGAATTCAAAAAAATCTGTCAATGACTTGCTGACGTGCACGAAAACCAGCCATGTATTGGGCATTTCTTGGTTGGCCATGTGGTCCCATGCCATCTTCGTCCTCCACATCCTCCTCCTCCTCCTCCACCTCTTCATCTTCCTCCCTGTTAAGTAAGGGCACTCTCATCTGCACTGCAATGTTGTGCAGCATAGCTGTTACTATTATTACTGCACAGCACTTTTGTGGAGCAAACAAAAGACCACCACTGGACTGGTGAATTGCCTGAAAGCGCATCTTCCACCTCCCTATTGTGCGTTCAACAATACTACGTGCAACACAGTGTACCTCGTTGAAATTTGTCTCCCTGTTATTCATAGGATTAGCCACAGGCGTGAAGAGATATGGCCTCAGTGGGTAACCACTGTCCCCAAGCAGCCTCCACTGTCCCTGTAAGTTTTGTGCCTCCTGACCAACAGATGAATTGGTGAAAATGAAGGAGTTGTGTGTGCTTCCGGGCCACCTTGCCACAATGTCTGTAATCAAACCCTTATGGTCACAGATCACCTGGCAGTTGATAGCTGCATAGCCTTTGCGGCATATATATACATGGCCATCCACAGATGGTGTAAGGATAGGGATCAAGGTACCATCGATCACTCCAATGACCTGTGGGATGTGATGATGTGTTAAAAAATACTGTTGTATTTCTGTGATGTCCTGTCTTGATGCTGGAAATTGAATGTGTTCCACAGCAAGTGGAAGTAATGCATTGGTGACCGCTTGAACAGCTCTTGAAACTGATGCCTTACTTAGTCCAAGCCCATAACCAAGTACCTGGAGAAAACTCCCTGTTGCATAAAATCTCAAGGCTGATAGGAGTTGGATTTCAGGGGACAAGGCAAAATTTTTCCTGGTGGCACGCATCAGCTGAGGTCCAATGCTATTTAGCAATTGGGATATTTGTCCTCTTGGCAGACGGTATCGCCTTATTATAGCCATGTCATCAAGGATATCCAAGGGGGTTTGATGCTGTCTGATGAAGGCATTTAAAGTCACCAGTCTACTTCGTGGTCGTCTCTGTCTTTGTCTTTCTCTGACCCTCAATTGAATAACATGCTGTAGTGCAGCCATGATTTCCTCTGCAAGTCTAGTGAGGTGTAAACTCTATACTAATCCTAGCTTAATTGAAGAAACCATGTGAAGGTCATCAGGCTGTGATAATGTTCACATATCCCACTGCCTATCATCAATTTCAGTAATGACATTAGGCCCTACCTTGAAGAAAGTGAAGGTGTGGCATGCTTAGAAACTGTATAGATTACATATCATATTCCTTTAATCTATCCTCTGTTCATAATGATGAAAAGTTGTGCTTATTATAAAAATGTATACATAGAACAGTACTGGTAAAAAATGTTGTTGATTTTTTTTTGTCTATACCTGTAGAAATGTATTGGCTAGATGAAGTACTGTATATATATTTGTGTTATCTGTCACGCCAAATATATAGACTTTATATTAATAATATTGAAACTTAAATGCTTATGTCTGAAAATAATCATCAACCATTAGCCATTTACTTCAGAAACATTTGGAAGAACTCATAACAATTATTATATTATTTCATATGGTCTTAGGCCTCGTGTGGATGGCTCAACAAACACATGGACATCAAAAACACTGCATATAGCTTTATTAATAAAAAACATTGCATAGTTTTATTAATTTGGGTTATTCAGGTCCCCACAACCTGCAAAATACATTGTACAGTGAGATGAGTCATAACTACATATATAAAACATTTCACATTGCACAAATTACTGAAACAATAAATCACATTACCGGTGTCTTCTGGCAAGATAATTGGCACAGAAATTGAGGGCCTTGCAAAACTCATCTCCTCTAGTGCAAGCCTCCTCTCTTCTAAGGCCAGTTGGGCCTTCTTGAGCTCAATGAGCTGCTGTTGGAAGTTGTTGTCTCTCTCATTGGCTTCTTGAAGGCATTGCCTAATGTCTTTCAAGACATCTAGTTTCTCTCTCTCCAGCTGCTCTAGGTCCTGACTACAGCTACAGACATTCTCAAACTGCTGAGTTGTTGTGGCTACAGTCTGGACCACTGAAGAAGAAGGGTGTGGCCTGGGAGGGTTTTTTGGAGGACTAGGAGATGGTAGGTGCTCGGAGATGGCAGATGAAACTGATGGTTCCTCTGAGCATGAAGGACCTGACTCAGGTTCAGGCTCAGGCTCAGGTTGAGTTATCCCTACTCCTCCATGGATGTCAATACCACCACTAATTCCATCTGAAGCACTTGTGCCAAGTATTGACAATGCCTTTTCTTCTTCCTCGGCTGTAAGAAGGGGGGACTCATTGGTCCCACCACCTGTTTTTTTAATTGCAGTCCTCTGCAGTGACCTCTTCCTTGTTGCCAGGCTTGCAAAATCCTGCCACTTCTTGCGGACCTCCTTCCCTGACCTTTGAACACCCCTGGTTGCAGTTAGTTCGGTAGCAATGTCCTCCCAGATGTTTTGTTTTTCTTTATTAGTATGGTGTCCTTTAAATCTGGTTAAAATCACATCTTTGTTTTTCTCTATCTACTCTAAGAGGACATTAATTTCATCCTTTTGAAAGGTATCTTTTCTTGTTTGTTTTTTGTTCAGCCATTTTGTCAGTGTCTCCGCCTGTATGTAGGTGCTTTATATAGACTTGATTGTCTTGAATGGTAATCCAAAACAGATGACAATTATTAGGTTAAACGTTCAGAATACGATTCCATATAAGGTTAAATTTCAGCACTTTCGCGAATGGACAGCGACTTGGAAGTAGCACGTAGAGCGCGTTCTCGCGCGTTCATGTTAAGTGCATTTTTGGGAAACGCTCGTGGAATTGCTGCGAGCGTTCGTAAGTTTGCACGTAGAAAACTTTTTGGTTGCCAGGGCAGGACAACCCTGCACAGATTACCAAAAAAAAAAAACAGCATTAAGGGACTAGTGGATGGAGTTTATTTTTACACAGCATCAACGGAGTTGTGCAAGTGTTTTTGTTTGTTCCCTGCATTTCGAAGATGCTTGTTTTACAAACAAGGCCCAGTTTGACGACGGATTTGCGTATCGTTTATTTCTTAAGGATAATGCAATCCCAACGAAAAAGGGTCACGATCGTGTGTTGGAACCGCAGGCGGTGAGTAAAATTGCTTAAAATATCTCTGCCTCCTTGTTAGTGCGTCCCCTCCAATGCCGGAGACCCGGGTTCGAGCCCCGCTCGGAGCGATTTGTTGCTGCTGCTGCGCTCGTTCAGTTTCAGCCTCTGGATCTGATTCTGGATCATAAATAAACGGCTGAATCTGACTGTAAGCCATGGTTTGTTCTGGATGATTGTTTTTCCCTCACGGTAATGTCACAGACGCTCTCAACGCAAAAGCCTACTGGCGCTCGTGATTCTTTAGCTCCGCCCACACGTCACGCCTCCAGCCAGTCGTGTTTTTCCAGGAAAAATCGGTACAGACTATCTTTCTCTTATGAATATAATAAAACTAAAGACTTTTTGGAGTTATGAAGGATGCAGTACTACTCTATAGGTACTCAAGATTAACAGGATATTGAGTGAAAACGAGCATCCCCCCCCCCCTTAAATAAAGGCTATAATGTGTTGTAATGCATGTTTTAACTGATTGAAAGACACCAGTTAATCATTATTAATAATTTTGTTAAACTATAAAAATATGTAATAATTAGTTCAACAGCATTTTTTTTTATGATGCCCCCCAAAAAATAAATCTTAGTTGAGGTAACAAATAAAACTCGCAGAATAAATGGTTACATTTTATTTTATATAATTTGCTGTAGTTTTCTAAAGGTTTGACCAAGTAGAAAAAAAAAAAAAATCAGTGAACTATACAACTAGTTTAGTAAGAGTTGAGCCAACTGAAAAATAATTCAGATAGCACTTTGAACAGAGAAACTGACTGAATGTAAAGTTTCTGTGGAACTAGTTATGAATTAATAATTAGTTGAAGCAGCTTGAAATTTTTGACAGTGCAGGAATGAGTCGTTCATTCACATCACTAATGCTATTCTCATTTAGAAAAGGTCAAGGAAAAACAGCATTACCCATCTTGACATGATCATTAACAGTACAGAAAAGGTCTTTATCCTTGGGTACTAACGTGACATCTTCGTCATATGGCTTCGGCAATTACAACTTGCCATCAAAATGAATCATAAATGTTTAATTATGACTTTGTTGCCTCAGTATTAAACAACAATACATTTTTTTCTTCTTCTTTTTCTTCTTTTTTCTTTACAATTAAATCTATAGTCTTGAACTAGGGTAAAAAGAAGAACAAAGATGGAATGTAGTTTGTCATCTCTGCAGTCTCTCTCTCTCTCTCTCTCTCTCTCTGGATGTGTCTGTCGAGTTATGAGGTGTCCCGTCCCGATGCTCAAGGCAACATGCTGTGCTGACTCTGCAGATTGAACATGCTCCTCAGCATGCAGAGACTGCTAAGTCATCTCTCAGACCATGGATATTATTCCCACAGACTTCCAAGTAGCCACAGAATGACAGGAGAATACACTCTTTAGTGAATATCTTATTTTTTTTGTTAGTATAGTTCACATAATATGAGGAGAGGGGGCCCAACACCCACAATTACCCAACGACCTCTCTCTGTCCACACACACGCACACACACCATCATATATTTAGTTGTTTGTCATTTTTATAGTATTATTCCTCTGTCTGTGAAAAAAAATAAATAAAAAAATAAATCCTCTTATCAGCATGAACAACAGCAAGAACAAAACCTTTTCATTTTTTCTTTGAGCAGCACAGATTCAGTTTTGGGGCTGCTGGTAATGCCAGTGCGTCTTTGGAAAAAGCTATTCCATCAGGGCTTGATTGAAAATCTTGAGTAGCTGAAGCCGGCATCTATTTCATGTGCCCATGTCCTTGGTTTTCATCTTCAGAACGTGTCTGGGGACCTGCAGATAGATATAGGAAATTTGAGCAAAAATGAAGCAAAAGAAATCAATTCAGGCACAGACTGCAGTGATCTCAGTATCAAGCTTGGTGAGGATTCTCATCACACACACCATAAGCAAGGGTCATTTCAAACACAGGGCCCTGTCATACACCTGACACAACGGGGCACAAGGTTTCAGCCTGATGCAATCCTAATTTCCCCGTCCTGCGCTGCGTTGTTTAAATAGCAAATGTATTTGCGTGCATAGTTGGCTCAAACCTGGTGTAACATTCTGGCAAAATATTTTTTCTTTGTCATTATTTAAAGAGCGCGTTAGTAATATTCGACAAATTACAGTTTTGTTTAATGTTAAAAAATTACATTCCACCGTAGCTAACCTGCCATGAGATGCACCCAAAAAAACACCCATTACTTATTAAGAGAATATCGACAACCTGGTCGGCACGCCGTGCACTTTAGACCATATGCTTAGATCATTAAAATAGGGCACATAGTCTCAAAAATGGGAAATACTGAAAATACTGTAGAAGAGCTAAAACATTTATTATTTGGCTTGACTATTTTGTCTTAAAGATTTGCTAGACTTCATTATAAGAGACTGGATTTTACTCTAAAAATTATTTTAAAGTGTAATCCGTTTTTCTATTTAAAGGATTGCTTTTTACATAAGGGTCAAATGTTAGTATCTGTGCGTTTTTCTTCATTTATTTATTTATATTTATATTTAAATTGATAAATTTACAACAAAGACATTAGTAATTTTATATAAAAAAAATATATATTTCAAACATGCTGTTCTTTTGAACTTTATATTTATCAATACATAAATAAATAAATAACGTGATAGGCAAAACCACATATTAAAATGATTTCTGCATGATCATGTGACACTGACGACTGGAATAATGCTGAAATAATTATGCTTAATAATAAGGCTGAACGTTCAGTTTTGCCATCACATGAAATAAAAGCTATTACAACAAAGTACAACTTTAAACATTAAAAACACAACACACACTGTACAAATAGTGAGGAAATATGGAAATATGCGGGCATTAATTATATTGTATTATTTCTATTACTATTTCTATCAATATAGTAACCTCGTAACAAGGAGCCTGCTTGCAATGTAGGCAATGCTGCATGGGCCCCAGTAGTTAGAGTGATTACACCACTGATCCTTGTCATATGCTCATGTAGCTTTATTCTTAGAAAAGAAAATACAGAAAATTCATGCCTGATAATTCAGTTAAATTTCTTTATAATAAGTTTTGAGGAGCAGAAGTATTGATTGAGGGGTGTGCAGATACACGCAAATTCTGAAAATCTGAAGCTATCATGATGAATAATTAATAAAGGCAGTCTCTTCATGATATAATCGATTTTTGCTCTAATTAGTATTTTATTCTGGAAATCAAACTGTAGGCATGCATTATTCAAGACTGATTTAAAATCCTGCTGTGACAGAATCACTTTACAGTTCTTTAGACTTTATAGAAGCTGTTTTTATTTTATTTATTTTTTTTATTTTTTACATATATAGTTTTTTGTGTTAAGGCAAAACATGCAAAAACAATTAGATGCCTTATGCATTACAAAGCTGAATGAGGATTTGCTGACTGTAAATCATAATCTTAAGCATATGAATGATTGAGTTAATGCCTTTGAGAGGAATCGCAGGATTATAAACTCAAGTCAAATCAAGTCTTTTATTTTTCTTGTTAATCAATGTGGCTTTTTAATCACCCGAACAGTTGGAAACGAGGTGTGTTTGTGCCTCAGAGAGTGTTTTGTAAGAGGTTATATGTCATCTGCTCTTTATTTACAAGCGAGCCTTAATAAACAGAACCACCGATCTGTATTACAATTTTGCATATAATTAATAAATAGCATGTGGTTTTGTGTACATGGACTATTTCAGTTGTGTACAGATAGAGTATGCTGTACAAACATGAGATTATGTTGTTTTGTAATTACCCAAACTCCAGGCACTGTCCTTACACAGTGAGTGCTCTGGAGTCATATTTGGAATGCAATTATGACAATGTTTACCAGGATAAACACATCACAACTCTCCCACTAGCTAAGGGTTAATTACAGCTTAATGACAAGCAGTAGTGAAGATTTACTCACACTCACTGGATGTTTGGATTCATATTTTGATTTCTTTCTTTCTTTCTTTCTTTCTTTCTTTTTTATTCATAAAAACGTGTTTTTAATTATCTTATTTTTACTCATAAAAAAAGATAAAAGAAAAATACCTAAATGAGTATAAATGAGTTTCTCACCAATGGGTCCTCTGCGGTGAATAGGTGCCATCAGAATGATAGTCCAAACAGCTGATACAAATGTCACAATAATCAACATGATTGCAGTTGAGCAATTAATCCATGAAGAGGAAAGCTACAGAAATAAATCCATCAAGGCATTTAACTTATATCCATCACTTCTGGTTTAAAATACCAGTCCATAATAACATAGCATAACACAAAAGTCCATCATCTGTTGTCATCACACATAAAACTATTTTATAATGTGTATTTTTTTGTAAAAAAAAAAAAAACTGTGCTTGTAAATTGTGCTTGATATTTCTTTCTTGATACAGACTACACAATTTTTTTTTTTCATTTGAGAAAAAAATAAATAAATATCCGTATTTTAGCCAGAGGCAATGGTCTGATGTTTAAAAACGTCTATAATTATAGATTTGTTTCTTGCAAACACACAGAGTTTCACTTCACAAGATGGTAACTGATGGTCTGGGGTAGTGTGCTGGGGTAGTCTTGCGTGCTAGCTGGGTCAACCTAAAATTCGCTTTAAGGCAATTTGAGCGTCATAGAAAACATTCATGTGACTGTTCACCTCAGATCATGTTGCTAATTTGAAATATATTAAATATGAGTGTGTCAAGTCTGCAAACATTATTACCGTGTGTGCACTTGCATTAACTCTGAGTCTGCACGCTCAGATTCTAACGGCAGAGAGAGAGAGAGAGAGAATTGATTTCTTTTTTTTTTGGCTCACACTTTTCTTTTCCTAATTTTACAAGTTATTTAAGTTATAAAAAACACAAGCAGTGTCTGATCACAGCCAGGTGTTCTCCGAGTCCGATGACTCCGATAGCACGGGCATTACCATGGACAGTAAAAGAAATGGACACAGCTATCCCATTGGATTCAACGGAGACAAGTAATGTCAATTAGAAGCACACACTTCCTGGGGGTCGAGCGCACTGCGCAGACCCAAACTGAACTTGATGACGTAGATGTCACGTGAGCAACCTGTAAGTCTTCTAATCGCTGTGCCAAGAGAAATCTGAATCACTGTCTCCTTAGAAATAATGAATGGACAAATGAAGTCTTTCAACGCCTCAGATGTAAAGTTATTCGCTGTCAAAGTGACGCCAAAATAAATGGGAGTCAATGGAATGTTAACAGCAGGTGGGGGTCCGCTAGCCAATGGCGGTGCCCAGGGGTGCTTCAAAAAAAAAAAAAAAATGAAACCCTACCCCCTGGGTATTACACACAATGTTGAACAGACCCGGGACCCGAAGTAAATAGATCTGGGTCGGGTCTCGGGTCGACGTTCTCGGGTGCACTGTGAAGACCTCAAGTGTGGATTACTTGGATTTTGTGGATTATGGTGATGTTTCTATCAGATGTGTTGACTTGAATTTAATTTGGACAGAATTTAATTATTTTGACTGTTCATTTTTTATTTTTATTTTTTTTATTCAAGCAGATGGCCTGTAGGTGATTAAACATTTTCAGTAAATTTACATTTTTGGGAGAACTTTTCCTTCAATGACAGATAATGTATCCATTTAAGAGTAAAGCCCTGATTAGGACTTAAGGCCCGTTCACACCAGGAATGATAACTATAAAGATAACGATAAAGATATAACTGTAAAAATCATTCTCAATATTAAAGAATAGCAGTCCACACCACAACTATAACGATAAAGGTACAGAGAAACGATATCGTTGGAATCAATTTCAGAACATTTTCTTTTCTCCAGCTGATGAACGATAAAAATATAGACAGCCAATTGTAATCAATCCTGCTGTCACATGCTCAAGAATTTAAAGAGGTAGATGAGCATGTGCCTGAAAATATCGACACAAAATTGTGGTTTCCTTCATTCTTCACAACCCAGGACTCATGTATAGCCTGCAAAAAGCAAAACTGCAAATTATGTGGGCACAACTGGGCAGTTATAAATCATATAGCAAATAATTTACTCAAATAACAAATACTACATACAAACAATGCTTACACAGCATGCAATTCATTCTTAGTGAATTAATATGATTTAATAAGATGAGCGATGCCTGATTTGCAATGATGTCCATATTTTTAGTAGCTATTGTTGATGTGATTAAACCAACGCTATCGCAAAACCAATTCGTATGTATTTTACGATGTGGCTTATTCGTACAAATTTGTATGACCTCACCCGTACGATTTTATACGATTTGTCTAAACCCCAGTGAAGGTTAGGTTTAGGGGCGGGGTTAGGTGAAGATCATTCATTCAAATTCATACGAATTCTGCAACCCGTAAAATACATGCGATTTGGCAAAAACGTATGAATTTGTATGAGTGTGGTCGTACGAATTCGTACAAATAATTGTAAAATATGTACGAATTGCTGTGAGATCGGGTTGGATTAAACTGTGCTGAACATCTTCCACAGTGCAACTTTCATCTTCTTCAAAACACATTTAAAGATTGATTCAGGTAAATGTTAGCATCATAAACTGTGCTGATCTGATGAACTGTATTATTTTTACAGTGTATTTCAGAAGCAGATATACATGACAACATTCCCCCATACAGACAAGCGATCATTAAAACAGGTCACATGCTATGTGAATGCTGCGCTTATCTAATCAATGTTATTATTAACCTTGGATTAAACAAGGCCCTGGATTAGCATTTTCTGGTTTAAATGCCCTTAAGCTTGTATGCATGCTGTTCATATAAATGTACATCATGTATACAGCTGCTTCATTAGCAAATTATCTCTACTTATCTGTGGGATTTGTAGCCAACCTTCTTGGCATAACTAAAGCAGTTTGAAACAGGTGCTGCTTGCCAATGAACCCTACATGCTGGGATATTAACTTTCACGTCAAACGAGACGATAAACAAGGTAGCAATGTTTTCTCTTCATGGAATAGTTTGATGTTAGCTTGTTGCTAAACCAGCATACTCTAAATACAAATGATGAGTAAAACTATGCACGTTTTATTTACTATTTCTGGTTTTGAATGAGGTAAAAAGTGTATTTTTAATATATTTGTTTAAGTTTAGAATTATATTTTAAAATAAGTGTATAATAGTAAGCGAACTTCATATTCTGTTTTAAGTGCATGCTTTTAAAAAACTCTGTTGATGTATAATTTTCTTTGTAATGGGTTTATAATGGTGAGCACCTGGATTCACCGGTTGTTGCCGTGCTTCAGTGCTGACAGAAAGCAGGTTTCTTTGTACAGCCCTCTGCTTTCAGCAACTATGCACAGCGTGCATAATCATGAACAATATGCAAAGTGTGATTACATCTCAGCATGCTAACAATGTCGACTCAACGGCACTTGCACAAATGAAAGACTGACAAAATGGGAATTCAGTGCCTCGTTGTTTTTTTTTTTTTTTTTTTGGCTCAGAGAAATGCATGTTCATAAATAAAAATGTGCTACATTTGTATGGTAAAATGTGAATTCTCAAGGTTCATTCATTAAAAAATAACAAGCTGCAGTTACATCTAAAACACTCGATTGTAATGTGCAACCAAGCTGTATACTGTATACTGAGTTTTAAGCTTTGCTAAAATATTTTCTAGTTCTGAAATCTTCTCTCAGATGCATTCCGTGTTATGAATAGACATTTATTTATTTATTATTATTTTTTTTTAAACAGATCAAATACTGTGGCCATAATAATTAAGTACACAATTAGTTTCCATCTAGAGTTTGTTCAGTGTGTGCAAACCCTACTACTGGTGCCTGGAAATAAACACAAATGAAACACCTCATGCATTTAAATCCTCAAATATTATTTGTTCAAAATGTTAAATAACCTCATCTGTGTGATTTCAGAAAACATCTTTTGAGACTTCTTAAAAATGTTATGAAAATCAGCCTATGGTTTACTAGCCATCAAAGCATCCCTAGGTGCAATGACTTTCTTCTTATATATAAAAGAAGAATTTAAAGAAAGTTACATAAAACGGTTCCTTGCTCTAGTGTTAGAATGGGACTAAGTAGGTGTTTTTGTTCAACAGTCCAAAAGAAGTAAAATAAAGCACATCCATCCATAATAAACTGTGCTTCATATGGCTCTGGTAGGTCAGTAAAGGCCACCTGTAGCGAATCGATGCATTTTTGTCAGAAATATATCCATATTTTAAAATGATATAATAAAAATAAAACCCGCTGTTGTAGGCTCATTCAATGCTTTGTGTATGGGTTTATGCCTTTGTGTGTGTGTGTGTGTGTGTGAGAGAGAGTGAGTATCTGCCACATTAAGAATGTTGTATAAAAATTCTCAACCCTTCATTTATGAGTATGTATGATCTGCATTGTGATGTATAGATTTTCATTGAATAATAATAAAGTAGCATTTAACACTGTTTTCAAGTTGTATTTACATTGTTTTATGGCTACTTTTGTTGTAAGGTTTATTGTAAAGCAACTTGATATTTCATGAGATCTGGAGTTTATTTTTTTTACTCAAAATGACGTTCATACTCAAACATGATCCACAGATTGTTACTATCATTGTGTTTTGTGTACCAAGTATTGATGTCTCTTTTCATTTGGCTAATAACCACATAGATAAGGCATGTTGTTTTAAAATATTTAATGTTTGTAAAGTAACCACATGCTTTCATGGAATTTATTTATTTATTTATTTATTTATTTATTTATTTATTTATTTATTTTTTTTTTATTTTTTTTGTCAGTTTTTGAGTAAAACCATGACTGAGTGAAATGTCCTTAATAATTAAATAAAAACTGCTCATCATACTATAATTGGCCCCATTAAACACTTATTTCCTTTGCTAATTTTACTTAACTTATTTAATAAGAAAATAAAGTAAATTTTACTTATTGTAAGAGATAAGACAAACTCCTTCTCATGTACCCATTCACACAAAAACATATGGAAGTGAATGAAGCATCAAACTCTACTCCGACCTCACCTTTACTCTGTAATTCATCACATGGTTTTACTTTAAATCAGACAGATTTTTGTTGTCAGGAAGAAGAATTGCTCCTCAAGGCTGACTGGGTATTCCTGTCACCTCTGTTGGAGCTCGTCCACCTGATTGACACATCACCAGCTACAGTTCTACAACCTGCATTTGGAGCCATAATGCTGCTGTTGACCGCCATCTAAGTGCAGAATCTCTAGACTCGTGGGAGATTTTATTGAACCCATGGAAAGGCAAGGACTGGCAGCATTATGAGGCAGCTGGGGAATTGTGTGCCAGTGTCACTCACGATGAATGACAGCGCCGCTATTGTTGAGAAGTGGACAGATACATCTTGACGTTCCAGCCTTCATTCGAAATTCTCAGACGCCCCCTTCAATCTGCCCTTCCCCACAAATGAGATTGTAAGCACAGCGCTTTTCTGAGAGAATCGTGACCATTTTAAATGTAGCTGACAGCTGATGAGGAACATTACGACTGCATGTTAGTCATCGCGAGGGGAAGATGGATTTTATCAGGCAGCTCTGGATAACAAGCAGCAGAAGACGCTTCAATCTAAAGTTTGTAAAGACACTAAAATAAGTCAAACTTAAAAAAAAAAAAAAAAAAAAGAAAAAAACCTTGGGTCTATAACTATTGGGAAATAATGAAAAATACAGCAATCCAAAACTCTACGACCTTAAACATTACTAAAAAATAACTGTTATGGCAATTATGATGACAATGGCACATTTTTTGAGGATTATCAAAAATCTTGAGAATTCAATTTGATAGAAAACACAATAAAAATGCATTGATTGTGTGTATTATTTTGAGTTCTAAAGCAGTTTTGCAGTCATCATAAGATTTTGTTGTAAAAATATATTATAATGCAATTATTAGGTTAGTAAACTATTATAATTATAATTATAAGTTTATTTGTATAGCGCTTTTTACAATACAATCATTACAAAGCAACTTTAAAGAAAATTAAGTTTCTACAATATTTAGTAGTAGCTTATAAGTGATGACTGTCAATTTGTGCACATATGACAGGATTTTTCAGAAAAAAATAATACAAGACGTAGTCAACCAGACGATGAACATTATTAACAGCAATTATTATACGAATTAGTATATGATTATTGTGAAATGTTATATCTATTAAGAGTGTACCTAAATATTTACTCCTACTTAATATTAAATAATAATAATAATAATAATAATAATAATAATAACGTTTATTATTATTATTATTATTATTATTATTATTATTATTATTATTATTATCATTATTATTATTATCATTGTTATTATTATTATTATCATTTATTGTTTTATACAAATTACATGGTTGCACTTTATTTTACAGTACGTGTAATAACATGTACTTATAGTGTACTTACAGTGTATTTATCAAAGAAAGTTCTGGTAGCACCAGGTAACTACATAGGGTAGGGTTAGGTTTAGGGGTAGGTTCAGGGTTATTACCTAGTTATTACATAGTTATTGTAATTACTATAATAAGTACATAGTATGTACATGAGGAACCGGACTGTAAAATAAAGTGCTACCAATTACATTTACAAACTAACATAATCAGCACATCATAAAATACTTATGTCTGCTCATACGATCATGTTGGATTGGCCCCATATGCTTCCTTAGTAAGAGTTTCAAATACAATGCTTCACTACATGCAATGAACATTACTTATTGGTTTAAATCATAAACTCAGTGTAATGGGGAAAAGAATGTCATGACATGCAGAAGAAAAAAGAAAAGCTGGAAACAGCATTTGTAAAAGAAATTAGGAAAGAACATTTGTGTCGGACGGTTTGCAACGGACAACAGGGGCAACTGAGGAATGAGAGAATCCATATGAAGAGGAAAAGAAATAGCTTCTGCAATGTACTGAACGAGCTGAAAGATCCCGATGACACCACTCAGTCATATACTTTCTCGAAAAGGGGAAATAATCTCTGAAAGATTGCTGGGTTTAAAAAAAAAAAAAAAAAAAAAGCAATTTACAGAAAAGAGAAGAGAGAACACAAACATAAATCTATGCTATTACTTTTTACCAGTGCTATATTCCCCTTTCTTACTCTTTGTCCTCTCAATACACAAACAAAGGCTATTTCGACTAAAGATGCCTGGAGAAGAGCAAGAGTTCATTACATCGATTAATGTGGGATCTAAACTTAGTTTGTTCCTTGAAAATTAACAAAGGCCAAAGCAACTGCAAAAGCATTACACAGATAACATTGCAAACTTTACGTTTAAGGTCATTTGATAAAATTATGTTGTATTGTTTCCAAAACCAGCATGTGCTACAAAGCATTAGTTAATCTTAAGTACCAAGATATAGGTGTTTTCAAGTCCAAATATGCTGAACTAAGGTCAATATTTCTTACGGTTTTTCTCTACAAAGTGAAGATATCAAGAAAGTGCTGCAAAAGTTAGATATGGATATTGAACATTACTGAAAAAAAAAAAATAAATACAAGTGTTTCATAAGACCCATAAGGGTTTGAGAAATGTTAGTGCTATGTACCTACAGTGTAGTACTACAGATTTACCAGCCACAATCTGAATCTGAAAAAAAATAAAATACAAAAATACAAAAAAATTCCTAATAAATTAAAACTGACAGTTTTTATGGGCATGCCATTAAATTTAGCTAAGGCTCAGGGTGACATCCCTTGACCTCCGGCGGAGCTGATTAAGTGGTTCAGCAGCAGGTCTTTACAGCTAGATCGGTGCTTCTGAAACAGCTTCATCAAACTAAGACTGTGTCTTAGTTAACAAAAAAAAAAAAAAAGTTACATGGTTATGAATTGCAGTGGGAGTTTGTTTGCGGTCTAAACAGGATTGTGCTTTTCAGAAGGGTCATCGATAATTTCTAGAAAGAGATCTTTGGATGTACTCGATTAACTTGATTGACTTGATTCCACGAGCTGAATCCAACAAAGACACACTGACATCCAACATAAAGGAGTATTAAAAGAACTATCCAGGTTCAATATAAAGTAAAGTAAAGTAAAGTAAGTGAATGAATTAATGAATGAATGAATGAATGAATGAAAGAATGAATTAACCTCTTTAATGGTTGCCATTTAAATATCTATTTTTTGATTGCAATAGATGTAAATGCACCTTTTAGAAGATTTCACAGAAAATGTGTTATATTTTAATTTTCTAAAAGAGCACTAATCATTGCTTAATTTGTTCACATGTGCATATTATTTGAGCTATAAGGTTGTTTTTCAATTGGGTTTACAGAGATGTGCTACCTTTGCAATAAAGTTATAGTATTACTTATATAGCATATATATATATATATATATATATATATATATATATATATATATATATATATATATATATATATATATAAAGTATATGGATTCACACACACACACACACACACACACACAGGTTAGAAAGCAATTTTCCTCTTAAAACCATGCTAACAGACATATCACTCACATACTGCAGCTGTACAACTGAAACAGTAAATAGTTTATAGAGACTGCAACTCTGATATGTGCTTGTTTTAAGGAATATGAGGGACAAGTGGAAATGCACCATTAAGCCACAAATGCTGTCGGCTGAGCTTAATTTGTACTGAACTGAATAGTACTTTAATGGTTGGGGGTGATGTTGAAGAAGTGGAAGAGAAGGAACAGACTAACATGCCCTATGGCAAAGCATTTTCAGACCACAGAACTACTGCTGAGGCCTGTGGTGTTTACAAGCGTGGCAAACTAGGGAGGAAAAACAAGACAAAAAGCTTTGCTGCTTGTCTGGTTAAACCACATCTCTCTTTATTCTTGTACTCTCATTCTCTTTCTCCAAAAGTCCCTATTACTTAGAAAATTATCTCAGCATTTAGGCTGAAATTGCCTCTTGTCCTTGTGTGGTATAATAGGAGTGAAATTAATATTTGTACTAACCAGCAAAGTCCTGAACAGCATCACAGGTGCTTAGTGGGTGGATGGGTGTCCCCGGCTTATCATCTATCCAAAGACAATAATTACATTGTGATAAAGTTAGAAATGATCAGAGACAAAACCTCTGCACATCTGGTTGCTACATTACTGACATTGTCATTCCTTAAGAAACCTTTTGGAGCTTCTTTATTTGAATCTAAGGTAAAACCTGTCTGGCGCTGCTGAATTTAATGTTGTTGTTTCAGATGAAGATACCCATGTTGAATCAGCAGTCAGACTAACAGATAGAATTTACCTGAGAAGTAATGTTGCATAATATTTAACGACTTATCTAGAACTTAGCATGAGTCAAAAAGCAGGTTTGTGAAAAAAAAAAAAAACACCAACAACCACAACAACAATTTTATTCTCTTCAACATTTTTAAATGAACAAATTGGTCTTTTAGATCTTGTGTATTTTACATTAGGGTGTCACTGAAGTCTTAAAAATAGGATTCAAATTTGTGTACGATTGAGGGCATGTGCTTTCATTCTCAATTACTAATTTACAGTTTGGTAAATTTAGAAACTGCCTTAAATTTGCTAGCACACATAACAGCGGTCCACGAAGGATTGTGTGTTTAAGATGTACACAATGGCACAGCTTGCCAAATTTCGCTGAGGTTGAGATTTCTCAACCTCAAATTTGGAACACAACTTGTTTAGAAGTGTAACTTTTTGGATCACTTAAGTCTGTGATGCAAAAGTATTTAGAATTTACAACAGTTTAAATTGGAAATCAAATTTTCAGGTCTATGCTTAAAAATTGGCTAAATTGTGATAAGTGAATTATAACTACCAGATAAATATAATTAATAATACATAATTCTCAAAAAAAATAAAAGAAAATAAATAATACATAAAATAAACTTTTTCAGTCAAAATACAGAGCCGATTCCAAAAAAGTTGGGACACTGTAAAATTGTGAGTAAAAAAGGAATGGAATAATTTACAAATCTCATAAACTTGTATTTTATTCACAGTAGATTATAGATAACATATCAAATGTTGAAAGTGAGACATTTTGAAATGTCATGCAAAATATGGGCTCATTCTGGATTTCATGAGAGCTACACATTCCAAAAAAGTTGGGACAGGTAGCAATAAGAGGCCGGAAAAGTTAAATGTACATATAAGGAACAGCTGGAGGACCAATTTGCAACTTAATAGGTAAATTGGCAACATGATTGAGTATAAAAGAGTCTCTCAGAGTGGCAGTGTCTCTCAAAGGTCAAGATGGGCAGAGGATCACCAATTCCCCCAATACTGTGGTGAAAAATAGTGGAGCAATATCAGAAAGGAGTTTCTCAGAGAAAAATTGCAAAGAGTTTGAATATATCATCATCTACAGTGCATTATAGCATCCAAAGGTTCTGAGAATCTGGAACAATCTCTGTGTGTGTATGTAAGGGTCAAGGGCAGAAAACCATACTGGATGCCCGTGAAATTCAGGCCCTTAGACGGTGCTTCATCAAATACAGGAATGCTACTGTAATGGAAATCACAACATGGGTTCAGGAATACTTCCAGAAAACATTGTCGGTGAACACAAATCACCGTGCCATTCGCCCGTTGCTGGCTAAAACTCTATAGGTCAAAAAAGAAGACATATTTAAACATGATCTGGAAGCGTAGGTGTTATCTCTGGGCCCAGGCTCATTTCAAATGGACTGTGACAAAGTGGAAAACTGTTCTGTGGTCAGACAAATCAAAAATTGTAGTTATTTTTGGAAAACTGGGATGCCATGTGATCCGGACTAAAGAGGACAAGGACAACCCAAGTTGTTATCAGCGCTCCGTTTAGAAGTCTGCATCTCTGATGGTATGGGGTTGCATGAGTGCGTGTGGCATGGGCAGCTCACACATCTGGAAAGGCACCATCAATGCTGAAAGGTATATCCAAGTTCTAGAACAACATATACTCCCATCCAGACGTCATCTATTTCAGGGAAGACCTTGCATTTTCCAACATGACAATGCCAGACCACATACTGCATCAATTACAACATCATGGCTGCGTAGAAGAAGGATCTGGGTACTGAAATGGCCAGCCTGCAGTCCAGATCTTTCACCCATAGAAAACATTTGGTGCATCATACAGAGTAAGATGCGACAAAGACCTAAGACAGTTGAGCAACTAGAAGCCTGTATTAGACAACAATGGGACAACATTCCTATTCCTAAACTTCAGCAACTTGTCTCTTCACTCCCCAGATGTTTTCAGACTGTTATAAAAAGAAGAGGGGATGCCACACAGTGGTAAACATGGCCTTGTCCAAGTTTTTTTGAGATGTGTGGATGCCATGAAATTTAAAATCAACTTATTTTCCCCTTAAAATTATATGTTTTCTCAGTTTAAACATTTGATATGTCATCTATGTTGTATTCTGAATTAAATATTTAAATTCAACACTTCCACATCATTGCATTGTATTTCTATTCACAATTTGTACAGTGTCCCAACTTTTTTTTGGAATTGGTTTTGTACATACAGTATAATTTCGGTTATTTTTGACCAGCACATAGTGACTTAAATAACATACAGTGTGAGATACTACACTCCATCTGAAGCTATTTTTAAGCAGCATTTTGCTTTTAAATAACTGTCAAACATGCAGAAACTGGCATATTTAGGTTTTTAAGTTAGCTTGTAGTCAGTTCATTTTTATAGGAAAGGAATCATGGTCTCTAAAGTAAAACTATATCCAGGCTGCATATATTTGGAAATGTTTTATAGAGTGATCGGTAGAATGATCTATGATTTAGGATTTTAGGGGCGTGATGAAGTCCTTGACATTAATATCTCTTAGTCAATCCAACATCCACAGCACACATGAACGTTCAAACAGAGATTGGCTATAACCGCCCTCCAAATACACAGGCTGATATTTCCTTTAATAGAACAAATTCCACACACACACACACACACACACACACACACACAGAGAGAGAGAAAAGGAGCTATTCAAGAGTATCAAACATAATGCAAGCCTCAAAATATCTCACTTTGAGAGTCAAGTCCACATGACAAGTATCCCTTTTTTGTTGGTGCATACTGGTAATGTTGCCTTTTTTCAGCTGTGGTGACATTTCCTTGTGCTTTTACGACATGGTATGTTTTGCTCTTTCACCGCTCTTCATAGGCATGAGTAGAAGAGATGTTTGCTCTTCATAGGCATGAGTAGAAGAGATGTTAATTTTTCAGTGACACATGTTTAGACACTAGTTAAGCAGAGTTGATATTATGATTTGCGTTAGATTAATCTTTGTGTTAGATGTGTCACAATCTCTTGCTGAGGCTTGAAGCTCTAGAGTTTAATACAATGATGTGAAGCCCATTAGATATCTACAGTATCTTCATGGAAAATCTCCTAGCTGTAGTCTGTGGGCATGCACAAAAATATAAAAATAGGCATATATTTACCTCTCTACTAATTGAGCTAATGCTTAGTTAATTTAGATTGTTGAAAATTTAGTACTGAAAGTCCAACATTTACAGTCAAACATAATTCTGTGCCAAAATATAAACAAAGTAAATTTGGAAATTAAAATGTCCACAATACAGAAAAGAAACAGCACGCTTATTAGAAGGCATATTAAAGTCACTGTATTTTATTTATATATTAAATGAAATAAAAAAAATAAAATAAAAAAATCTATGCAAAATTCTAAAGCTATATTAGTGACCCTAAAAGTGCTTTCTTTTTTTCCCTCCCTAAAATCTATTTTTTTCTTCATAAGTTCATCAGCAAACAGAGATTTAGAACAGCAGCACAGACAGTTTAAAGTGTTTACTTTTGTACCTTACAGGCAAAATAACTTATATAACGAATAACTTATTTATTGATTAGTTTGGTGTGGAGTTGAGATCCTTTTTTTTGAGATAATCTTTTTGCAGATATACACCAAACAACGTGAATTTACTGATAAACAGGCTTCTGGATATCTGTATGCCATCCTGAGCTTTATTAGGCTCTCCTCTTCACTGCCTCAGGCTTTATTCACTCAATGTGCAGGTTTTGCTTTAGGGGCATACAAATCAATATACCATGCAAAGTCCCCAGATATTTTGTAGTACACAGTGCATAATGTGATAAATAATTTTGTATTATTCACCAGTATTTTTTTTTTATACCTACTTATTGATATTTGCTTTTCATTTCAGATTTAAGGGATAAACACTTTGTGGTTGAATATGGGGTTGGATTCAGGACTCATTTAAATGACAACAGGACATATATAACAAAAATGGGTTTTAGGATTACATGCATAGCATGTAAATAGCCAGAGGATAATGTTAGGCTAATGAGATTGCTGCAACATATTAGATCATTTATTCATATGTGACCAAAATAACTATAATACTTATAACCTGAGTATAGTTATATTCTTTATACTTATTTTGTGTTCTGCAGAAGATGAAGATTATATGGGTTTGGAATAATATGAGAGTGAGTGGAAGATGACAAATTGATTGATTGATTGATTGATTGATTGTGTTTTAAACACATTGTCAAAAATAGGACACAACTTAATTATTGAATTGCCACAGGTGTATAAAATCAAGCACCCAGCCATGCAGTCTGTATTAAAGTGCCCCTATTATGGATAATGAAAGGTTTATATTTTGTTTTTTTGAATCCCCAACAACAGGTTGACATTAATGTGAGAAAATAAATAAATAAAAATAACACTTTCATTGTATTATATTTTGCATTTATTTATCTTTTTACCTTACGTACTCGATAGTTCACTCAACAATTAATTTTTTTCCAAACCCCTGCTTTGCATGAGGCTAATCTGCAGTGTTTGGTCCTATTGGTCTCATTTTCCTTACATAAAGCATGTAATGGTAAAGCAGCGTTGTGAGCGTAGTGCTGCTTTGTGTACAGTGTTACCGGGGAAACTGCTATTTTTACCGCTCCAAAAATTGCACCTAGTGGTAAACAATGATTTTTACCACTTTGCAGGATATTTTCATTCACTTAGAACTGTGTTAGACACTGCATGAAAGGTCATTTTCAAATATCCATAATAGGGGCACTTTTTATGAGAAAAATAAAAATACAAAATAGTTTTGAACAGTTCACTGAATTCAAGCAGGGGTACCGTGATGGGAAACCACTTTTGCAATAAGTCAGTTTGTGAAATTCCCATCCTTTTAGATATTCCACGGTCAAATAGTGGTATTATTGGAAAAGTGGACAAAATTTAGAAACAGCTGCATCTCAGTAACAAAGCGGAAGACCACGCAAAGTCACAAAGTGGGGTCACTGAGTGCGGAGGCACATGGGCCAGATTTACTAACAGATTGCACCAGCACAAGCACAAACTGTCTTTTGCCATTAAAATAGTAATGTCTGGATTTACTTAAAATGCACTGTGAATAATTAGCACTGAAAAGGCATGGATTATTTTTGCACCTGACCTTATTGAATATGCATTTTAGAAGCGTCCCTTTCATATGCAAAAATTTATGGAAAGAGAGTATTAAAATGAACCACGCAACACAATTTACTAATGTTGGAACTTGACAAGTTACTGCTATTTGTGCCATTATTTAATTCCCCAAAAGTCTTAAAGCAGGGGGTAATTTGCTCTGCTCTTGGTATATAGTTTGTGCTGGTCATTATGGAAATGATCTGGCTGTGTCTGTATTCTTTAATGTTCACATTGTCAGTAAATCACACGCAAAATGTTCCCCTCTCATCTGTGTTTTTTTTTTTTTTTTTTTTTTTTTTTTCTTTTTGTGAATTGCACTCTAATGCTAATTTAACTTGTTTAGTAAATCTGGTATAAAAGTTAATACTCTGCTGATTCCAGAGATGAAGAGCTCCCAACTTCCATTGGCATTAATATCAGCACACAAAGTTTGCAGTGGAATGGGTCTCCATGGCCGAGCAGGTGCATGCAAACCTCACATCACAAAATATAATGCCAAGTGTAAGATGAAGTGGTAAAAACACCACTACTAGACTCTGGAGCGGTGGAAACTTGTTTAGTGGACTGCAGAATCATGCTATTCTTTGGACAGTCTGATGGGTGAGCCTGGGTTTGGAAGATGCCAGGGAAACATAACCTGCTTGACTGCAGTGTGCAACTGTAACGTTTGGTGGAAGAAGGATAATTGTATTGTGGGGCTGTTCTTTAGGGGATGGGCTTTACTTTCAGTGAAGGGAAACATTAACACTTCAGCATACCAAAACTTTGGACAATGCATTGCTACTTACATACCCAATGTACCCAAGCAAGGTCCTTAAAGTTCAAGAGGTTGGCCTCACACATGCTCTACTGCAGGGGTGTCAAACATACAGTCCGCGGGCCGAACACAGCCCACACAGTTGTCCAGTCCGGCCGGCATGATAATTGAAACAATATTTATTATTATTATTTTTTTTTTATTTTTTTTGTAAATTATATTGTAGTTTATATGGTTAATATTAATGCATTTGTGAGCAAAATAGAGTTTAACAAATGTAATGTGTAATTTTTATCCTATCCAGCCCTCAACCTTAAATGAGTTTGATACCCCTGCCCTACTGGATGAATGGGGCACAAAATCCCACAGAAACACTCCAAAATTTTGTGTAAAGCACCAAGAGTGGATGCTGTTGTCACTACAAAGGAATGACCAACTCCATATTAATGTCTATGTATCTAGAAAGTAGAGGTGGATGAGGGATGTGTGAAGAATTGTGAGAGTGCAGTAAACAGCCAATTTACAAACCCTTGCAATGAAATTGAAAGGGTTAAAATGTACATGCTCTTCTTGAACATTTGTAACAACTCCACTTAAACAACAAATTAACCTCTTTAAAACTAATAGATTTGATAAAGATGTCAAACACAGCTTGGTGGATAGTAAAATCAAAGACTATACAAATAGCCCTGCTTCAAAACTATGAAATACCAACTGGATTTTTATCTCTAAGGGAAGCCCTCATGTTTACACACCTGTCTGATGGTTGAAGTCTGATTAAGCCATTGAGATAGATCCATCTGTAAAGGAAATTTAGTAACGCAAGCCATCTCGAGCAGCCAAATGTACCTTCATTCAGCTGAGAAAACAAGCAAACAATCTTCCCCCAGTCTCCGAAGCATATCAAAGCAGTGTGAAATCTCAGTTACACTCGCATGCATCAGAAGTCCGCACTGTCATTCAGCATTGCAGGATATGTTTTGATTTCGTTACTCTCATTTGAAACATAAGTACACTCACAGCATGATCAGGCTTCAAAAGGACTCAAACTTTTGGAAACTAGTTCAGATCTCTCGTCTCAAATTCCGAAGCCTGTTATCATCAGCGCATGTGGATCAGATCTCTAATGAGGGTGGAGTCGATATACTGCCTGACGAGATGTGGAGAATGCGAATGGGAAACCGCAGCTGCTATCATTCAGTATTATTTATATCCTGACGTGCTCTCACAGTGAGTCGTACATGTCTGATCAGGCAGAAAGAAACACATCCATGCCGTAGACGTGCTTCAAGAGCCTCATAATGAAGAACCGAGAGAAGATAATAAATGGTGGAGAAAAGATGAAAGTGAATAAATGAGATAAGAGCTGCTCTGAAGCACCAATCAAATTCAGGAAGATAGAGGAAGACTTTGTTTTCCCTTATTGCGAAAATCTTACAAAACTGTTATTGCATTTTCAAAGCATCGCACTCTAATTTCTTGTAACTGTATGGGCATTTTAATGAATGTAAAGTTGTTTTGCGACTATTCAATTCACTTGGCAGATATATTGTTATAGAGATTTCCGGTTATGTAATAGCATGTTTAAGTGATCCAGTTATGTAATTAGATGTTCTAAAGAGATTTCATATACAACCAGTAAGAAGCGTGAAATATCTATAAATCTTTAAAGGTTTGTATTTTTATTTTTTTTTAATTTCTTGTGCTCAACAAGGCTGCATACATTTGATTTAAAATACACTAAGTACAGTAATATTGTGAAATATTATTACAATTTAAAATAACTGTTTTCCACATAAGCATATTTCTATATAAATATGTTGTTAATATTATATACTGTATATCTTTAGCATTAATTTTAATAAATTTAATGCATTGAATAAATGTATTTTTATGAAAGTATTAATTCATTAATTCATTGTTCATACTTTTGAAATGAGATTGTATCAAAAAAAAAAAAAAAAAAAAAAAAAAAAATATATATATATATATATATATATATATATATATATATATATATATATATATATATACATACACATTTTGATACAATCTCAAGAAATGTTGTTTTGTTTTTTTTAGCACAAATCAGCATATTAGAATGATTTTTGAAAGATCATGTGACACAGAAGACCACAGTAATGAGGCTGAAAACTGACCGTTTGCATCAAATGAAGAAATTACATTATAATATATTTGAATAAAGAACAGCCATTTTAAATAGCAGTAATATTTCACAATATTACAGTTTTTTTAAAGTAAATGCAGCCTTAGCAACCATTAAAGACTTATTTTAACTTTTCTCTCTTTTAATTATTCCAAACTTTTGACCACTAGTAGATATATATAAGTGTATGCCATAATGTCTCTGATTCTAGAGAAGCAGCCAAGTTTCCACAAAAATAATTGTGTATTTAACTCCACTAATAGATTTCAAGTTCCCATAAAGCCAAAAAAGGACCAACTATTTTAGGAAACAAACTAGGTTAGAAGGCGAACATTTGAACCCTGTGTATGCAGAAGCAGTTGCCACCATACATATTGCTGTCATCACACAAATACTGTGTCCCTGGGGTGGATGGTAGCAGAGTTAATTGAAACTAAATGGATTCTGTGGGCACAGTGTGAGTTGCCAGCAGGCAGAGGCACAGATGGCCAATGGAGGTGAAAATGGGCATCATATGGTCACAGCACGAGACCAACAACAATCTATAAAACTGCCACAAAATGTCTGTAGGGGTACAAGAAATACCAAAAGGGAAAAGATGAAGAAGAAGAAATGTGTTTGATTTTGAAACTGTATTTGAGAGAAAGTCTAAAAAAAAAAAAAAAAAGATGCATTATAATTTGGAAATTTTGCACAATTAAAACACAGCTTGAAGCAAATAAGTATCAGTGAAAATTAATGAAGGTTGTAATACACATGCCCATGGGTAGAATATTGTTTGATATTAAAGTAACATTTCAAATGATCAAGCCAACACAACTGGGACTCCTATGAAATTTTAATATCTTATTATCTGTGAGAGATTTTCAACAGGTGGTAACAGGTTAGTAGGATCTGAAAACAATTGTTTAAATTCATATGGGACCATAAAGCATTTCCTATTAGTCTCTAATTAGACTAGGCAAGGACAAAGAAAGTTTTAAAAGGGAAAGTCCACCCAAAAATGAAAATTCTTTGAATATGTGAATGAACATGTCAATTTTTTCGACTTAGAGACAGTAAAGTGGGACTGGAGCATTTGTGTTTGAAAAAGTATGCAGAATCTCTTGTACATGTGTAAGTGTTAAAATGTCATGGTTGCTTTAGCAAATATGTTTATTTTTTTATCTCACATTTACTTTTTTAATTTTTTTTTTTTTTACAACTATTGGATAGGTTTAGGCAAGGGTTTAATGTGCTGTAGGTGACACGTTCTTTTCTAAAGCAATTGGAATTTAATTTACGAACTGATGCGAAATGTACAACAAACAACATAAATGCTTGATTCACAGATTTACCTGTTTAAGATAAATACTTTTAGTGCCACACTCTTAGAAAAATGGTGCGAAGGTTATGTGATTCACAAAATCAGTATATATGTTAAAGGTCACTTCTTCTTTTCTTTTTTAAGCTTTGATTGTGTTTACAGTGTGCAATATAACACGTGTTCATGTTTTGCGTATAAAAAAAAAAAAAAAACAGTATTTTTCACACAATTCACCTATCTGTATACCGCTGTTTTCACTGTCATAAAAATGGGCTGATGACTTCCTTGTTCTATAAAGTCCCTCCTTCAGAAATACGTAACGAGTTCTGATTGTGCCAGCGGTTCCTGTGTTGTGATTCGACAGCAGCTGAGCGCAGGCTGCCCTCCTGGAAATACGATTGGGCTAGTTTTGGACTAGTTTTGAGAAGCAAGTGGGCAGGATTTGTTTTGAAAACCTGGCAATCCTGGTGGGGAAATCCTGGGCTGGAGATGTACTTCTAATCACAGAATGCCTTTACTTACAAGATGCGCATGAAAATCGCATTAGATTTTTTTTTTGCACAGTGCTATCATCTAGTTTACAAAGCTAAACAGCGTTGCCCCTTTATGTAATAAGCTACAGAAACTGTTAAATCCACCAACTTACATAATAAAATACACTTACCGGTTGTGGTCCATAAACAATGCCTTCTCCAGACAAAGAGGGAACTGCTCCATCTTTCAAGAATAATCTTTGTGTGAATCCGGCATTAAACTGATTGAGATTAAGGAAGCTGTCCTCGGCAAAATGTGCTGCACATAGTTTTACATGTGGATTATAATTTTCAGGAATCGAGTTAAACATATATTGTAACCATTGATCTCTGAGTACAGCATCCCTGGGAAGGCCAAACAAAGGTGATTGGACTCCGAAATGAAAATAACAGCGTTTCGACGAATGGCAACAAACACAAATGCAACTCTTCCTTTTCTCCTTCAGAGTGCAACATGACCACACCCCCTTTTTTGCATAGTTCTGTGGGCGGAGGTTAGTCAAAAAAATGTTTTAGTGACGTCATGTCTGCAGGAACTAGAGGGATGTAGTCCAAATGGGTCGTTCGTTGTAGGCAAATTCTGTTAAATAATATATCTCGCTTGGCATTGAACTTTGAGCTTTAAAATTGTACAAATATTATTTATACTCTAACAACAACATTACACACTAACTAACGTTTGAAACATGGGATCACGAAGAAGGGGACCTTCAAGTTAACAAATCGGTCTGATCAATCATTTTCAATACTTTATTTTAAGGACCAGTGCTCACTATTATCTAGTTGTTTGTTAGCATGCCTATTACTAGCATAATTGCTGTTTATTAGTAATAATGAATAAAGCACAGATTAATGCCCTATTCTAATGACCATATATTAGATCCCTTAAACCTTCCCCAAACCTAAACTTAACAACTCACTACCTTACTATAACTATAAATAAACTACAAATTAGGAGTTTATTGAGGGAAAACTGTTAATTAATAGTGAATATGAGTTCCTTATTGTTAAGTGTTACCTTTTAACTCACTGCCTGATAAGATTGCAGCTGTTAACAGGCCACTGGAAGTAAATATAATTGGAAAATAAAATCTTAAATTTCTGACTCACACAAATTACAAGTCCAGCAGAAATCTAGGTTCAGCTTGTAAAGGATATCCTTACTAGACTTTTGGCAATGTGTGCATTGACGTGCATTAATTATTATATATGGGACCCCCCCCCCCCCAAACACACACACACACACACACACTTTAGTTTTGCGTCAACAGAAAACCTTCAATGGATTGTTCAGTCAAGTTTCTTTTCCAGATGACTTTTAGAGCAGCAACTGTATAACTTTATTAATGTTTTGGCTTATCAAAAATCCACCACTGAATAATTCTGGCCCGATTTACAGCAGACAGTCCCAGACGATGTGATGACACTAGCTGGAGTGAAGCACCTCAGATTTATTTCTTCAGCCTTTGAAAGGTGAACTAGACAGCAGCAAGCTCATCTTAGTGGATTCAAATGGACTGTAATCAAGACAAATGTTGCTTACAGGGCCAATTACATCTCGGGCTTCCTGCTAGGAAGAGTCCGTAGGAGAAAATCGATCAGTTATTTATTATGTTCTTTCAGAGTTTTAAAAGCTTTGTGGATGCCCTTCTGAAAATGACTTCCCGCCTGATGACTCAAGAGTTTACCAAATGGAAATGCTTCAATCAGCGCACAGCTAATGACAAAAAGCAAGTCGTTAAAATGAGCCTTGGCTTCAGCGGTACGAATGCCTGCATTTAATATATATGACAAAGGGAGGATGCGCTGCTGTCTTTAGGAGGAAATGAGATTTCACCAGTCATAGTAAATCACTCTGAATTAATTCCAGTTAGATTACTGAATCAAAGCAAGCCAAGGTTCTGCCTTATGACCGGACGCTCATGGGTCAAAGCCAAGAGATGAGGGCATTTTTAGTAATGAAATGAAGTAAGATGAGCAAATAACTTGTACTAGGCTGAACACAACCAGCAGTAATAAAACAAATAGCAATTTAAAGAAATTCACCACATGTATTATTGGAACTAAATCTTTAAACTTTGTTATCAAAAATTTAAGTCAACATTGAAAGTTTGTCTTGATAAACTGCACTTTACTTGTTACTAAATTTAACATGAATTTCTTTGAATTTAAATAATTTTTTACTTCCCTATATGGTTCCCTTGACAGCAATTAGCTGAAAACATACACACTACTGAATAGAATTGAAAAAAGAAAATATTATTTCAGCCTTTTCAAACAGGTTGCCCAAGCACTGCCCCCAAACTGACATCACTGGTTGAAACAAAGTTGTTGTGTTGAGCTGATCGGGATGATTAATTAATGGACCTCACTGACTAATATTTTTGAGCAATTTGCATATTTATGAGTGCACAAATATTCCATCAGATAATACATACTGCACACTGACAGGTACTTTTTTAATTTATTCATTTATTTTTACACATAAATAATGTACTGATGGATATTTATTTTACTGAGCATGGTGATGGTAAATGAAATGAGACAGGAGGAAAAATATATTCAGATGCTTTTGCAAAACTTTTGCACTGCCCTGAGAAGCTTTGTGTTCGCTCGCAAAATAATATAAGATTGGATGAAACAAATATTTCAGTGGTAAAACAAGTAACAATACTTCTGCGAGAGGATGCAAATGTCTTGCAAATGAGAGCAATGTGTATTGGGGAACACAATATGATTACACTTTATTTTAAGGAGTCCTTGTTGCAATGTAATTATGCATTTAAGTACTGAGTGATTATTAATTAACTACATGCACTTAGTTATATGGTTAGGGTTAGGGTTAGGGGGTTTGGTTTATGGTTAAATTCAAGTAATTTTGTAAAATGTATTTTTTATTATAATAGTAATATATGTAATTTGTAACAAGGACACCAAAAAAACCCACAATACGTTTTTAATTTCACCGGTAAATTCAATACTTTGCGTTCTCTCACAAAACTTTTTTTTCACTTTCTAGCAAAAGTAATGAATTTCTCTGAGAAACTTTCTTGGTGGAACACAATACTTTTGTGAGAGAATGCACAATTTCTCAGTGGAACACATTACTTTTCCAAGAGAGTGCAAATGTTTCGCGAGAGAATGTCTAGGGTTACTTGACTGAAACCCTGTTTCCTGAAAAAGCGGCAACGAAATGCTGCGTATCAAATGCTAATGAGAACATTCTTTGTTCAATCGGTTGCGAAGCATGTGTGTCAAACACGCGTCAAACATGCCAAGAAATGGCTTAAATAACCTCAGTGTGTTACATCATTGATTACGTGCACCTGCAGGTTATAAATAGATGTGAAACAGACATACCTTTAGGTAAAGCTTTGTCTAAAGAGATGCCCAGGCATGTCTACAGTATGGCATCGAGGTGCAGAATCTTGTTTCCGCTTTTTCAGGTACAGAGTTACAGTCAAGTAACCCAAGACGTTCCATATCAAAAGTTACTGTCGATGCTTCGTATCAAGCACTAATGGGACCGGGAAAAAAAATTCCACTGCACCAGAAGTGTCTGGACCCCCAAGGTTGTGTGGTGTGTGTGCCCAAAAAGGTCTCGTACATGCCTAAGGGATGTTGACTCAGGGACAAGCGAGCCTGGAGTAGCATGGACATCCATTCTATAGTATCTGACAAACGTGTGCGGAGAGGACCAACCTGCAGCATAACATCTGCTCTGACTTATGCCACTGGCTGGTGCGGTGAACATATATCTGAAGAGCACGTACTGGACACATTAAGTGAAGTCTTTCCTGCTCTGTTGTCGTGAATGGCAGAGGGCAGAAGGCTTCTAACCTTCCAGAACTCCAGCACTGAAACTGGGTAGCTATATATATATGCAAACTGAATCCTGTTGCCTTTCTCTGCAGTCCTTTCTACCCATGGAGAGATATTTGGCAGTAGCTTCCATTCTGCCAGCTTCTTTGAAAGGGGAACTGGTTTTGACACTTCGTTTTGATGGGGGATATTAGATGTCTGTGTCCTGAAACATGGCAGGAGGCAACCGAACACCTAATATTTTGCTGGAGACCGCTGTTCCCTGAAACACCAGTGGCGGTGGAGATTGCACAGTGGCCCTCTGAGGGTGCCAGGAAGGAGCCTCTACTCTCTGTTGGAACTATTTGCGCCCACCCCAGGGGTTACACCCCCATGGTCCCAGCGCTTGACCCTCAGGACTTCTTCTTGGGCAAACTAATCGTCCTCAGATACAGCTTCTTGCTTGGCTGCTGATATTGGCGAGCCTCTTCCCAGTCCCTATTAGGGGGCACACAGATCACCACACTCTGCTTTTGCGACTCTTGCTAAAGAGACCGGATTGGGTTGGGGCTGGGTGGCTGACAGCCCTGACACTTGAGAACGGTGGGGATTAAACTTTTCAAAAGCTTCTGCTTGTCTCTTGTTCTTCCTGAACCTAGAGACGACTGTATTCATGGAGTTGCCAAATAGGCCAGATGGAGGAACACTTTGTCCCTATCCTTGATGCCAGTGAGGTTGAGTCACATGTGTCTCTCCGTAGCAACCAACAAAGCCATAGAATTTACTCGAAGAGAGAGATCCATGGCTCATCACAGCTCTGAAAATGCCTCTTTACTAATACTACCGCCTGTGCTTAGGTGCCCTGTTACACCTACAGAACCACCATGGTATGCAGGGCAGCACCAGCCTGACCTACTGCTTGAAATGCCTTCCCCACCAATGACGATGTTACTCTGCAAGGCTTGGTGAGTAGGGTTCCGGGGGGAGAGGTTGCCCACAAGCACCTCCTCAACCTCACGCATGGTCACATACCCCTGCACCTTAGCACCAACGAATTGAATAAATCGAGATGGTGTGTACAAAGATAGGCTCGGAGAAAGGCTTAATCCATGAACAAGATAACTCCTCATGGAGGTCTGGGAAAAAGGGGAGAGATCAATGTTGGGATCTCTACCCCTGATCACCTGACAAAAACCAGTCATATAATTTGGAGTGCCTGGGGTTATCTTGCTCCTGTGGCCAGGCTAACTTAGCCTGGCCACTGTGTTAGTCACTACCTAGAGTAACTCCCCAAATGCTTTGTCGTTGCAAGTGGAACGCTCTGAGGCGGCACTCTCTGTCTCCATATCACCGGAGGCAAGAGAACCTGCTTTCTCGTCTCACTCTGGAGAAGCACATGTGCATGCTTCAGCAGCAAGGGCGGGGACTCCTTGATCGGGTGGGAGTGCGAGTGATAGAGGAGACTTGCGCTCTCTTCGTCTCTCAGCCAACTCGACGGGCGAGCCATACAATATTAATGAGAACGCTGAGGCTCGCACTTCTCGAAAGAAAGCAAGCCTCGAGTGGTGCACTCCAATAGGAAATAACTAACAGTGCTCACACTCAGCGTCCTCAAAAGCAGCAATAGTATGCTCTTCCCAGAGGCACTCCAAACAATAATCATGTGGATCATCATCTGGGATAACTTGTGCACACGGTGGCAAGCATATTTTTTTCTCTTCTCTTTTCTTTTTCAACAACACTAAGGAGACAACACACACACACAAATTGATCTCAAAGACAAAGGCTCCCACCAAAAATGTAGGCAGCTGACTTGCTACTATGGCTGGGCAATATATCTAATGATATGATCATGTGCATCTAGTCAGTAAATCTGGGTCCGTGATTACCGCTAAGTCACCATCATCTGCTTTCAAATGGAGCGGCATTTAATAGACAGAGCCATAGATCACCGACAAGTTACGCAATATTGCGTTCATTATCGAATGCAAAGCTTATTGTGTAGCTTGTCAGTATTTTAGTATGGCAGTATTTTAATAAGGCAGTAAGGCAGCATTTTTCAGTTTTCGAATGCAGCCATAGAAACCTGAAGGTATGTTCGTTTCACGTCTATTTATTACCTGCAGGTACACGTTATCAATAACTTAACTCAACGAGGGTTTTAAGCCAATTCTTGGCATTTATGACACACGTGCTTCGCAACTGGTTGAACAAATAATGTTTTTTATTAGATTTTGATACCCAGCATCGAGAGTAGCTTTTTTTTTTAGAACATTTATGTTCTCTTGCAAAAGTTTCTTGGTGGAACTTAATACCAGTTTTTCCTTATGCATTTTTTTTTCATCGCTATCACCTTAGAGGCTCCATAATATTTCCATTACAAAATGTATAATTTACAGAATATTTAATTTCTAATGTCGCAGGCATTTTGAAATTTTTCTTTGCATGTGATTTCAGTTAGTAAATTTCATCATGAATTTAGAAAAAAATGAACAAATATTAGAATTTAAAGCTCAGTTATAAATGCATCTGAATATTAAACTAGGATAAAATATAAAAAAAAGACAAGTATACAGATCTCTTTTGAGGAATATGCAGAAAGTTTTTATTTTAGTTAAAGCATTGAATACAGCACTCATGATACTGGATGGTGATGTCTGACAGGTGCAGCTCTCAGACAATGAGATGTCACCATCTGCACTCTGTCAAGACAAGGCATGGCCTTCCCTTGAGATAAGCTCATCAAAGTTTCATTTTAAATGTCACTATTTTTCTGTTTGATTGTTCTAGAGACAGCGAACCCTATTAACTTCACTCATTTTTCATGAAAGCTAGTTGTATCACCTCAATCCTCCATCAATAAGTCATTTAAAGAAATTATCCTCTTTCTGCCATTATGTGCTTCTGACACGGGCCATAAATTAAACATGTCAAACGAATCACTAGAGTCTCTCTGGGTGTGCAGATGATCTGCTCCTCTGGAAACAACCCATTTCCACTTCAAAGTGCAATCAGAGATTATTAGCCAGCTGGTTTAGAGGAAAGGTGGGATGTGAAAGAGGCTGACCGGCACAGCAGTTCAATTGGTTTTGTTCACATTTAATCACATTTTAGGGAGAGATTCATAATTCATATCTCAAAGACATCAAAGCAAACAATGCAGCGCCGGTCCAAAGGGGCTCCCAGGGAAGCAAAACCCAACATATTCCTGTTTGATGTATCAAATGATCTGTGGAGATGGAGCCTGATTATATTTTTTTTTTTTTATCAAAATATTTTCAAATATTTTATTTTACTTTTTTAAGACACAAATATACCGCTTTTAATTAATAAATGTATTATTATTATTATTATTATTAATTTAATTTAATTTAATTTAATTTAATTTAATTTAATTTAATTTAATTTAATTCATTAAAAAAAAATAGAATTCGGTCCATCAAAAAAAATCTTAATTTAATTATTTACATAATTATGCTGATCACAAATGAAACATACTGTATCAAAATGTGCAAAGAAAGAAGATAATTTAATTTAACTGATGAATCGTCATAACTACATACATTTAATTTGTATATCTGAACACAGAAGTTTCTGATTGCTGGCAGTGACATTATAGTGCTTATCTGAATTATACCAGAATTTTGGGATTAAATTAATTGAATGATTGAGATGTAAAACAGCAAGCTGATTAAATGAAATTTAAAAGCAAACAATTAAATGTTTCTGCCTTATTAATTTGAACCAACTCCATCATGCAATTTATTTCATTTATTAGTTTACTTAAAGCAATTTATGGCATCAGACATTTCCATTTAAAGGTTAAATGTGGCGCCTCCAATTGGAAAATAAATTGTGTTCTGAAGCCCATTAAAATCTTGAAACAATTGTGTTTTATATGTAACATAATATCGAGCTGTTTATCTCTCCGGGAATATCCACAAAGCGAGATAAATCCATCATTAACTTCTATTTTCAACAGTTTCAAGATGCTCTAACATCTCAAAAGAGAGATAGCTACCAGCAAAATGTTTAATTTGACAAGTTGCATCTATCTTTTTTATTATTAGTGCAGCACAGCTGTGTTGTTAGACGGTTTAATACTGCCTGAAGCAGCAGATGAGAGCAAATCAGTTTTGATTCCTAGTTCATATAAAATATTTTGTGAAAAGCATGGAAAACTTGTTTTATACATTACTAGATTTGGGTTCTTCTGCAATAGCAGAACCCTTTTATGGTGTTAAATATACTCTTAAATATAAAGATACTCTGTTGGCAATGATGCTTCCAAGAAGAACCTTATCCATGTAATCTTTCTGTTTGTACAGAGTGTTCTTTATCGACATTTGCATTAAAAAATAAATAAATAAATAAATAAAAAAATAAAACACCTTAACACTCATGGAGCTTTTACTGGTCCTTTAATTTAATTTATTTATTTTTTACATTTCTTCACACTAAGAAAAAAAAAAAAGAACTGTTGACTGAAAGGTTATTTGTGGAACCACAAATAGCTACATAAAGACTGTAAGAAAGTGTAAGAAAGACTGTACATTCAAGACTGTAAGAACCTTTAAAGAACCATCTTATTGTAAGTCTTCTGAAGTCATATGATAAGTCTTGAACCTGAGGAAGAGCAAATTAATTATAGTTCTTAATCGGCTAAAAGATGCAGGAATGATGTCATAAGGCACACCTTCAGCAAACTGTGAAACAGGGTAACACAGCAAACAAAGAAATGAGCTTGTCTGCAGATAAAGCTCTTTGCACAGGAAATGAGGGAAGAGAAGCGCAGTGAAAAGAAATGCAATTATAGGCCCAGTGGGATTCCAGATCACTGTAATTAGCTGCTTTTATAAGAACATATATTTTCTTTGAACTTTACCAGGAGAAACTAAACACAAACAATCCTCAAAGTATTTTCTGGCTAATGACAAACAACCATCTGAAATAGCAGCTGTTTAGAGATGTGAGAATCTGTAGTCTAGTGATGTACTGTACATAATCAAAGTAAATGCACACCATTTGTAATCTTAAATCAGCAGTGCAGAGAATGATATTTTCACCTACTGTACTGTACAGTACTGTACCTACTTGCATAAAATAAATAAATATACATTTTAAAATAAAATGAATTAAAATATGAATTAAAATATATAATATTTAATTTGACCAGAGATTTATGAACAATATATATATATTGTAACAATATTTTCTTTAATTATTTATTTTCAGCTCCTATACTGGCTGAATCCTATCAGATGCTAATACATATTTAACAGATATAAATTTAGAAGTCATTTCACATAAATAATTTAGTAGCAATAATGCAGCATTGTTGCATCCTGCCTAGAAGTATGAGATTAATAACAGAGCAGAATAGAAAGGTGCCTCACTTATGACTTCCTTGTAAATGTAAATGTAATATATATATATTTATCAGCTCTCTTTAGATGCACTCCAGTTCAGCTGAAACCTAACAATCAGCATCTATTAGAAGCACTTCAACTGACTGATGAGACCATCAAGCATCCAAACCCAACCTTTATACCGATGACATTTATATCCTCAGTACAGGTGTGGAAAAGCAATGTAAACTGGGCTGACTCTACTGATCAATTTGGTTTCGAAAAAAACTGAAATTTCACAACACAAAGACCTTCCTCTAACCTGGTATTTACTGTTGTCTCTTTTAAACTCTCCAAAACCTGATCGGAGTTCTGTGAGAGCTTTTTATAATGTGTTCTAAATATGGCATTTGTGCTCGCTGAGTGCCTTTGCTTCGAGAGCAGCAGGACCACTGACAATTGTAGGACATTGAATGAAGAACTCCAGCTCAAACACAGCAGGGCTTTGACAAACTGTACTTTTATTATAATTTAATAGATAAAATGTAGCATTTATGTAAGGTTGAAAATATGATAGAATATAATATGCTCAAAAAGAAATGAATAGTACTTTCAAACACTAAAGAAATGAGTAGTACTTTTATATAAAATATTTTTAAATTGCATACACATGAGATGAATGGTCCAGTCACATGAGTGGCATATAATAAACTATTTTATGCTTTATAAATTATTCCTCATCACATGACCAGTCATATACTACTCACCTTATCCTGGTAAATACACCCAAGTCAAGCTACAGTCCACAGTTCACCAAAGCCCATCGCCATCCGCAGCTCCCCCAATCATGCCGCCGTCCACAGCTCACCCAAACCCGCCAGCCATTAATGTGGCAACCCAAAAGGACATTACAATAGCAAGCCCAACGAACATTAATGTGGCAAGCCTGTCAGCCCCAAAGCTCAATCCAGTATCTGTTCCTTGAAAGCACCATCAAGTTCCCGCTCCTCATAAGTGCCTTCCAAAGCAGAGGGCTCCTTTTCCCCATCAAGCCCAGGATGGGCTCCTGATTCCCGTCAAGCCCAGGGAGTGCACTTGTTTCCCCATCAAGCCCAAGGTAAGCTCCTGGTTCCACGTTAAGCCCAGACAGGGCTCCAATCCCCAAGTACAGCCCTGTAAATTTCCCCAAGTATTTTTATATTTTTTGTAGGGGTTTTGGGGATAGTAAGGCTCCCTTAGAGTCCCCTGCTCCACCACCCCAAATTGCTCCAGAGGTCCACTATCCCGCGTCTGTCCAGAGGGACCTACTTTATTTATTGTTGTGTTATTATCATTTTCATTGGTATTATACATATTTATATTTAACTTTCAGCTTTATTTTTATTTCAGTTTTAGTGTTTAAAATTTTTGTACTTCAACTTAACTGTCATTTTAATTTCAGTTAATTACAATTAATAACATACATTTTTAATTTCACTAAACAAACTTTTTGTAACGTTGTTAAGTTTAGTTTTTATTAGCAATAACATCTGCAAAATAATGGATAATTCTGGCCATGACGAACTAGCTAAGGGAGAAACAATCATAACAGACTATAGTTTCCCTGTCTGCTGGCTACATGGGCCAATTTGCAGTATTCTGGCTATGAACCACAACAGAAAGAGACTGTTTGATCAACAAGTAAAGCGACCAACCAACAGTGCATCATTCCCATCCACACAGCACTAATCACATCAGTAAATAAACCCATCATTTCTGAGCCTGGTCAGTAAACCTCTGAGCTCTGGGCTTCAGTGTGTGGCTTTGTTAGATCTCTGTGACTTTATCCTGAAGGATGAACGGCTCTAAAGACTCACATTACACTCACCAAGGGATCCAGAGTAAATGACAGGATGATCACTTCTGCTTATCACTGCCCTCTGTCCTGCATATATCAGAGTCAGAGCTACACAGCAACATGGCTTCTGTCACAGCTTGCTCTCTGTGGTTGTGCTTAAACCTAAAAAATAAAATTATGTCATTATTTACTCTTTTTTTTTTCATTTTTCTCTTCTTCCGTAGAACACACAAGGAAAAATCCAAGCTTAAAAAAGCACAACCACTATATATGTAAAAAAATATATAAGTAAATACATAAATAAAATCATATTCAAATGAAAGCTTTGACAAACACTTAAAAATTTCAATTGATACTCAGTGGTAATCTTTTCATCCAGTGGAATGTTAAATCAATGAGTTTAAGAATCAGATTAGTAAATAAATCATTCTGACCGAGTTTGTGGAGCACCTGTTTAAAGAAACGATCCAACATCACTACTGCACTGATCTCTCATAAATGCATACATCACTCAAAGCTACTGTATAGCTTCAGGTGTGAAATGTAATACTCATTTAGAAGGGGTAACATTATGAATTAAAGCTTTTCTTGTGATCTTGTCTCCTCTCATGTATATACATTTTATAAACCATAAATTTTATAAACCATCTAGTTCTGATGTAGCCAGACATTTACACTGCCGGCAGAAAGGCTGGGAACCTTGGTCGCTTTGAATGGTCAAGGCTCACCCAAGAAGCCGTATAACTGTAAGGTAAAGAAACCAATCACGTTTCGTTTTTGTGTCCTGTTATGTTTATCAGAGTCAGAATCAGAATTTGCTTTATTCACCATATGTGCGTAAACACACAAGGATTTTTTTAAGGTGCTCCTGGTACATACATACATGCATACATACACATCTGACATTAGAGCAGAATGTTTTACTTATTATAAAATTAGTAAGACTTAGCAATAAATAATGTGTATGTATTGGCTATAAGAGCAAAAACCATCAAGACTGGTTTGACAACAACTCAGAGTCCATCCATAACCTACTAAGCAACATGCATAAAACACATCAGGAAACCCTAAGAAAATCCTTATCCAGCACCGCCAAAAAGCATTGGCAAAAAGCTCGTCGGGAAGTCCAGAGAACTCTGCGGACCTTACAGAACAAGTGGTGGATGGAGAAGGCTCATGAAATTCAGTCATTCGCTGACAGATGACATGGACAACTTTAATAATGCAGTCAAATCCATTAACGGCCCAATAAGTCACCGCATCACTCCCCTGAAAACAGCAGATGAGCAGATGGGCTCATAGTCCTGAAAGACCAGAATAGCATCCTGGAGAGATGGGCTGAACATTTTAACATCTTACTAAATCATTACTCTGATGCAGACTATACCATCCTGAATTAATTGCCTGAATTCCCCCCTATTGACAACCTTAGCCAACCTCCAAACTTCCTGGAAGTCCTGTAAGCTGTCCACTCCCTGAAGTACAACAAGTCTCCTGGCTCTGATAATATTCCTGCAGAACTGCTAAAACAGCGAGGGTATCTCTGCACAAGAACACTACATCATCAAGGACTGGGCTGATGAAAGCATCCCACAGCAATGGAGAGATGCTAGTATTGTCACCATATATAAGAGCAAAGGGGATAGGGCCATTTGTGACAACCATAGGGACATATCACTTCTTGCTGTGGCAGGTAAGGTCCTAGCCAAGGTGATGTTACAAAGACTGATCAATAACCTAACAGAGTCTATGCTACCCGAGTCACAGTGTGGGTTTAGAAAGAACAGGAGCAGAGTCGACATGGTCTTTACAACGCGGCAACTTCAGGAAAAGTGCAGGGAGAAACATAAAGACCTGTTTATAGATCTTGTCGACCTCTCCAAAGCCTTCGACACTATGCAGAGAGATCTCTTGTGGGAAGTCCTCCTCTGGTTTGGATGCCCCACTAAGTTTGTCAACATCCTCCTTCAGTTTCATGCTGGAATGACTGCTAGGGTGACAATTGTAGGTCAACAGTCTAGCCCTTTCCCTGTGCACACAGGGGTAAGGCAGGGGTGTGTACTGGCACCAGTGCTTTTTAACATCTTCCTCATTTGTGTCACCCAGCTTCTCCACAAGGAAATTCAAGACAACAGTGGAGTGATAGTAGCATACAGGCTGGATGGTAACCTCTTTAATATCAGGAGACTGCAATCAACCACCAAACTGCACAGAGTGAGGATACTTGAGCTGCAGTTTGCAGATGACTGCGCTCTCGTATCCCACTCTCCACAAGACCTCCAGTCTGTCCTAGATGCAGCAGTGAGGGCCATATAGCAGGATGGGGCTGACCATCAACACCGCCAAAATAGTGGTAAACTGCCAGTGGAGTGCCAACATCCCACCCGCACCACCCATCTTCTATGTTGCAGATGGCTTCAACGTGCCATTATTCAAATACCTGGGGAGTATTATCTCTGAAGACAATAGCATTGACAATGAGGTCCAGAACAGAGTCAAACAAGCATCAGCTGCCTTTGGGAGACTCTGTCGGCGGGTTTTTCAGAACAAGAACCTTCATCTCAACACTGCCCCGCAGAGTGCTATATGGCCAGCTACAACTAGGCCAGCACTCTGCTGGAGGCCAGAAGAAACACTTTAAAGACCAAATGAAAACAGTGCTTAAGAGGTGCAAAATAAAACCTAGGGACTTGGAGAACATGGCTGCTGACCGTAACACCTGGTGGCAGCTGTGTCTAGATGGGAGCCAAGCACTGGAGGAGGAAAGGACAGTTAGGAGACAACAAAGAAAGTTCAGGAGAAACACACCCATAAATATCATTAACACCAATAGCATGTATAAATGCCCCACCTGCAATAGAACCTGTGGATCCAGGATCGGATTATTCAGCCATCAGAAATCTCACCGTTAAAAGACAGAAGTGGACGTCATCATCGGATTCGATGGACAACCGCAAGAAAGCATTTGATCTGCTCTCCCTGTTGCCTAAGACAAATTTATCCTAAGGGAGACAATTAAAGAGAAACTTACTGAGATAATAGAAACTTAAAAGATACATGTATTAACAAATCAAACATCATAGGCACCACATTTTGGCTATTGTAGGCTGCCAGAACTAAGTGAGCTTTCGGTAGGTTTCTAAAGATCAATAGGAGGTAGCAGACACTTTTATCCAAAGCGACTTAAGGGGGGGTGAAATGCTATTTCATGCATACTGAGTTTTTTACACTGTTAAAGAGTTGGATTCCCATGCTAAACATGGACAAAGTTTCAAAAATTAATTTGTAAGTTTGAAGGAGTATTTTTGTTCCAAAAAAACTCTTTCCGGTTTGTCACAAGTTTTGGAAAGTTTTTTTTTTTTTGAGTATGGCTCTGTGTGACGTTAGATGGAGCGGAATTTCCTTATATGGGTCCTAAGGACACTTCTGCTGGAAGAGCGCGCGCTCCCGTATAGCAGCGCACTGAGAGGCTGAGCACACACTCACTGATCAGAGCGAGAGCGTCGCGAAATGTCACAGAAGTGTGTTTTTGGTTGCCAGGGCAAGACAACCCTGCACAGATTACCAAAAAAAAAAAAAAAAAAAAAAACAGCATTAAGGGACCAGTGGATGGAGTTTATTTTTACAGAGCATCAACGGAGTTGTGCAAGTGTTTTTGTTTGTTCCCTGCATTTCGAAGATGCTTGTTTTACAAACAAGGCCCAGTTTGACGCCGGGTTTGCACATCGTTTATTTCTTAAGGATAATGCAGTCCCAACGAAAAAGTGTCACGATCGTGTGTTGGAACCGCATGCGGTGAGTAAAACTGCTTCAAATATCTCTGTGTTGTTAAGTTAGCTATCGGCGCGTAAGCACATCAAGTAAACAACATGCGATGTTGTCATCAAACTGCACTTTCCACATGTACAGCTTAAAAAAAATAAAATAAAAAAAGACGACATAAAGTGGAACTTAGTCATTTTCCAAAACCGCTAAACAAATATATACAGTTTTAGTACATACCACATAGAGACGTCATTTGCTGATGCTGCTCTTGTTAAATTTCAGCCTCTGGATCTGTGTCACAGCTTCCAGACGCTCTCAACGCAAAAGCCTACTGGCGCTCGTGATTCTTTAGCTCCGCCCACACGTCACGCCTCCAGACTGTCGTGTTTTTCCGGGAAAAATCGGTACAGACTATCTTTCTCTTATGATAAAACTAAAGACTTTTTGGAGTTATGAAGGATGCCGTACTACTCTATAGGTACTCAGGATTAACAGGATATTGAGTGAAAACGAGCATTTCACCCCCCCCCCCCCCTTTAAAAATTAGAACAATAGAAGCAATCAGACCAAAGAGAGAACAACAACAGTATACAAGTGTCATGGCAAGTCTCGGTTAGTCTAGAACAGATCCCGTAGCTATGTTTTTTTTTTTTTTTTTTTTTTTTTCAATAAAAAAGGATAGGCAAGAAAAAGTAAGGGCTAATATTAGCTGGTAAGGTGCTGAAGAAAAAGATGAGTCTTCAGATTTTTTTTTTTTTTAATAATTAAATACTCAACTGTTCAAATTGAGATTGGGGGGTCATTCCACCAGCTGGGCACAGTCCAGGAAAACGTCAGTGAGAGTGATTTTGAACCACTTTGGGATGGCACCACAAGGTGTCGTTCACTTGCAGAACACAAGCTTCTGGGGGGCGCTTGAGTTTGAATTAGTGAGTTTAGGTATATTGGTGTCACACCAGTGGTTGTCTTGTAGGCAAGCATCGGTACCTTGAATTATATGCAAGTAGCTACTACTTTACAGTGTAACCTGATGAGGAGAGGAGTAACGTGAGCTTTTTTTGGCTCATTGAAGAAAACCCTCGCTGCGTTCTTGATCAGTTGCAGAAGCTTGATAGTACATGAAGGAAGCCCCTTTAGGAAAGCATTACAATAGTCCAATCTGGAGAGAACAAGAGCTTGGACAAGAAGTTGTGTGGCTTGCTCTGACAGGAAGGGTCTTATCTTCCTAATGTTGTATAAGGCAGATCTGCAGGACCGGGTCGTTGTAGCAATATGGCCTGTGAAGCTTAACTGATGATCGATCACAACTCCTATGGGAGTTATGGTTGATGAACCCAGCTGTATAGAGTAGTTGTGATGACATGATGTGTTAGCTAGAACCACCAGCAGTTCTTTCGTAGTAAGGTTGAGCTGAAGGTGATGATCATTCATCCAGCTAGAAATGTCACTCAGACAGGCTGCAGTGCGAGCAGCTACCGTCGGATCATCTGGTTGAAATGCAAAGTAGAGTTGAGTGTCATCAGCATAGCAGTGATAGGAAAAGCCACACTTCAGAATGACAGATCCTAATGACGTCACATAGGTGGAGAAGAGAAGAGTCTTGAGGGACCTCGGTAGAAAGAAGTTGTGACTTAAAAACTTCACCCCTCAAAGACACCCTGAAGGATCTATCTGAGAGGTAGGACTTAAAGGGATATTTCACTTTCAAATTAAATTTTGGTATGTTTTAATTTACCTCAGGGCCATCCAAGATGTAGGTGTCTTTGTTTCCGCAGTAGTTTCCATTTTTATATTTTTTTTCTTGTTTGATTGTAACCGTTCTTGTTCTGTGACATAATGTAGGTCTATGGTCACCACCTCAAAGAGCATGCACAGAGAAGTCCAAATTAACCAATTCCCCATCGTAAGTACACATTCTGAAAAAGCTACCCAGTGGTAGAAAATACAAAGAAAAAAATGTGGGAGATAAAATAGAACCTTGTGGCACACCCCACAAAAGATAAAAGCTATGAGCTGTTTTAAAGCCTGATTGAAATGTTTCTACTATTGGGTTTCCATTCATGAATGGTAGTAATTGTTAGAAAACTATTTTTTTTTTTTAATTTCTAGACAAAATGCCTTTTTTAAATATGTCTACGATTCTTCATATCATCAAGGGCCAGATTTAGCTATATCAATCTAGGAGTCACCACAGCATGTTTAAAATATTTTAAGCATGAGCCCCCAAGCAAACTTTTGTTAATCAAATGTACTAAACTCAAAGATGCACAGTCAAACACCTGATTTAACAAATGAGTAGGCATCACATTGTTTACAAAAAAGGTGGGTTTCATTTTCTTTCACAATATCTTGTAATGTTGATACAGTTTAACAGGCTGAAACTCCCATGCCCCTGATGGAATCTGGGAAAGTTGATCGGTGATCTTTTGACTGAAGAAATATAAAGATTCCACACAGGAAATCAATGGTGACTGTTGATTATATACTATTCAGTGGATTAGAGTGTATGATGGAAACATGAATGTCTGGTTATTAGCACTGTTGAATCAAGGACTGAATTTGGAAAAACTTTAATAAATTATTAAAATTTTCATTTTTGGGTTCACGCTGCCAGTCTCTGTTTTCCTGGGTGTTCCCTAGTGAGCTCACTTTTCCTTAGGCACTTCACCATAGGCACTTTAATTCCTCTAGTCTGGTCCTGTCTTCACAGTAATTGCACTCCAATTAAATCGCACAGGTTCAGACAATCCTTTGCCATTAGCCTCCCTATAAATAGCTGTCCTTCTCTGTTGTTTGTATGGAGTCCTTACCGTCTGTGTACTATGTTCTCATCTCCCGAGACTTCTTCTTGCCTTCTCGTTCCTCTGAGTTTCCAATCCGTTTCATCCGGTTCCCTGTTTTGTTTTGTTTGTCACCTTGGACTGTTAGTTTTTGTATTACCCTTTTTGTTATTAAACATCATACCTGCTATTGGATCTACCCTCTCCTTGTGTTTTCCTAACACACACATCGTCACAGAAGGACTCCATCACCAAGATCCAGTGGTATGTCTTTTCGTGTCTCCTCCCCAACCAGCATGGTGGAGCGGAGGAATACATATTTAAAGTTGACCTCTTTCCACCAAGAGGGCAATGAATTGGGTGCCATGGCACTGGTGTTTTGGTCCCTGGCAGAGGGCATGGACTACAATGATGCATCCCTTAAGGACTATTTTAACTCTGGACTGGATGACCCGGTTCCTCAGGAGGAACTCAATCAATTGGACACATTCGGGTTCTGGTAGTTTGTGTGCTACCGATACTGTTCCGGAGGCTGAGGTGGTGCCCGATGCCGAGGCTCTTTCCAGAGTTGAGTCAGTTCCCGGTTGACCCTCTAGAGTCGAGTCAGGTGTTCATGGACCCTCCAGAGTCAGGGTTAGTCACTGTCGACTTTCCAGTGTCAGGGTTAGTTACCGTTGACCCTCCAGAGTCAGGGCTAGTTCCAGTGAACTCTTCAGGGTTGAGTCAGGCTCCAGTGAACTCTTCAGGGTCGAGTCAGGTTCCAGTGAACTCTTCAGGGTCAGGGCTAGTCACTCCTGACCTTCCAGAGTCAGGACTAGGTACCATGGACTTTCCAGGGACCAGGCTAGTCACCGGTGATCTTCGAGGACTGAGTCAAGTCACCGGGGATCTTCGTCCTCCCGTTGGGCCAACCACAAGGATGTGGTGGTTTTCTGCTCCGCCCTGGGGGGGGCTTCTGCCTTGACCATATGGGTGTGGTGGTCCTCTGTTCCGCCCGGGTGGGCATCACTTGATGTCCTCCATGGACCCATGTTTTTGTATTATTTTTGTTTTTCTGTCTGTCTCCTTCTTTGGACCTGGCCCTCCATTCCTCCCCATGATCCTCCGCCGGTCCACCGCCCTCCTGGACTCCTTGTTTTGTGTTACACGTCTCTGTCTTTCCATTTTACCTGGTGTCCTGTCTTTGTCTCCCCATTCTACCTGGTTCTTCTGTCTCTGTTGTCCCATTTTACCTGGTTCTCCTGTCTTTGTCTTTCCATTTTTACCTGGTTGTCCTGTCTCTGTTTTCTGACCCTCCGTCCCTCCCCCTAGTCCGCCGTCGGTCCACCTCCCTCCTACCTCTTTATTTATTGGGTTTTCCCTGGGTTTCAGGTAGAGCATCTGGCAGCTACTCCGTAGGGGAGGGGGTAATGTCACGCTGCCAGTCTCTGTTTTCCTGGGTGTTCCCTAGTGAGCTCACTTCTCCTTAGGCACTTTAATTCCTCTAGTCTGCTCCTGTCTTCACAGTAATTGCACTCCAATTAAATCGCACAGGTGCAGACAATCCTTTGTCGTTAGCCTCCCTATAAATAGCTGTCCTTCTCTGTTGTTTGTATGGAGTCCTTACCGTCTGTGTACTATGTTCTCGTCTCCCGAGACTTACCCTTGCCTTCTCGTTCCTCCGAGTTTCCAATCCGTTTCATCCGGTTCACTCTTTTGTTTTGTTTGTCACCTTGGACTGTTTGTTTTTGTATTACCCTTATTTGTTATTAAACATCATACCTGCTATTGGATCTACCCTCTCCTTGTGTTTTTCTAACACACACATTGTCACAGAACTATGCCTTTAACTCTAGTGAAATGAGCACTTCTATCAGCACGTTTCCACGTATCCTGCCTTAACTAACTTTAAGTTAATTTACAATGAATTGTGACTCTGGGGAAAAACGGGACCTCATCCCTACCATTTTGGGTAATAAGGCCATTGTTTCAGATCACTAGTTCGCATTTTGGTAGTCTATCCATCCACTGCAGGTGCCATACTGAGACATACAGATATACAAACACCCCTTATCCGATTGCAATCCAATGAGTCGGAAGCACATTTTTAAGGACAAGACAGTAGCCTATAGGATGTAGTTTGAATGTTTGGTAGTCCTCAAATAAAATTTTCATCGCGTCTTGTTAACAAAGACGTGGCATATATTTTGTCATGGTTTTTATCATCAAATATTAGTTTAAGCTTGTCTTTGTCTTGTCTTTGTCACAGAAAAAAAATATTAACAAAAAAAAATAAAAAAATAAAAAAAAATAAAAAAAAAAAAATAAATGTATATATTATATACATTTTTGTCTTTCGTCTTCACCAACAAAGTAGTTGACACTTAACTTTTCTAAAGAATATCTCTTTGGATTTGACACTTTAGTCTTTGCAACTTGACATATCTTAATGCACCAAGATCTTGTAACACTACAAAGAGAAAGGAACATTGTAAATTGCATCAAATGACCCTTTTAAGAGACTTCACTTGGTTTTGAATAGCACAGTAAACTCTTCGTTTGAAGTAGCATGTAATTGCCCTGACCAACCCAAGGAGTCTTTTAAAAATACAGGTTGGATGGTAGTAGAAGTATTAAATATGATATATAAATATGACACACTAACCTTTAAATCATCAATTTGCAGATTATGGGTTAGAACCAGGTCTAAGATATGGACATTATTGTAAATAGGGATATTTTGCACAGCAAATATGCACATTAAAATCACCCAAGAGCAAAAAGTGATCATACTTCATGGACATTTCACAAAAAAATTTGGACAAGGACAGTTAATACATTAGTAGTCCTTGGGCAAAAGTTCAGATATCGGCAAACAATCTCCTACCTTTAAGCAAGGTTTCTGCTATGAAGAGGAAGTCCAGTTATTTGTCATAACAAAATCATTCAGGATGAAAGTTTGTTTACCAGGAAATGGGGGTTTACCTACATAAGTTGAATTGGTGTTGATTCCTTGATATCAGGCTGATCACGGTGCAAATAGCGGAGGTTCGTATGATCCACATCTCTCCCCCAACAACGTGGTGGAATGATCCTTCGTACTGCTTCAGAAAAGATTGGTTGGATCCATGCACTTGATCCCTCTTAACCACACTGGGAAGCTGATCAGTCAAGGATGTGACCTGGCATAGCATGGCAAATTGGTGCATGGACCTCCAGTTTGTTGCCTGAAGCATTCTAAATTTAACAATGATACCGCCATAGCATCTTTTCCAGGGGTGCTTTTTGCGTGGAGCATCGTATGGTGAATGCCACAGATGTTTGGAAACATTAGCCAACACAGTTGGGGGTCAGTGACTTGACACCATGTAGTCAGTTGCTTGCGTCTCGGCCGCAGTTGATTAGATGAATAATGGCTAATACTGATCGTAACTGACGAGTGAAGCCATTTGTCGAGTTAAAAAGTTAGCCAACATAACAGCTTACAAGCTCAAACACATAAAATCCCAGACCAATGGTGAGCCACACACATCTGCGCCATCTTGAATCTTTTGTTTCTATACTCTCTCTCAGTCCATTTTTAATGCACGGTGATTAATGACAGCTAATTCATCTGACTTAACCATAGGGCGTTTCAAAGTCGCAAAAATATACAAAAATACTGACAGTTACTGTAAATTATGAATTACATTTTTTTAAACTTCATTTAAGTTTAAGTTTAATTATTTATTCATTTTTATAAAAAAAAATGCATATACTGTTTATTTAAAGCTTGTGTTTGAATAGTTTGCCAGAGCATAACTATGGAGAATAGTGTGAAAATTATGTTATCAAGTGCACAAGTCATGGCGATCACTTTTATAACACTTTCTTGTCATTTTGAAGTTATCTTAGTTTGTCACACCAACAGAAAAAAATAGAAAATATTACCCAAAAATCTGCCAAGCAAATAAAATAAGAAAATAAAAAAGGGCGGTATCCTCTACTCTCAAACACTGGGGGCATGTCAACTCTTAACTGTCAAATATCGCTACAGCCTCAATTGGTGCTCCTAGTAGTGTGTTACTAACGGTACTGACATCTTGTGATTGAGCAGGTGAACTGATTTGAATGTGATGTAGTTATAGTTGTTTTGGTTCTAACTCCACTATTCAGCACTACATAGTTCACAGTCTTTGTAATGTGTTTGAGTACTAGATTTGTAATATTTATAAAGCATTCAGAAACAGTTCTCTGAATTGACTTTACAGGGACTTTACAGCTCCAGTCCACATTATACTGAAAATACTGGCAAGATTTCTTTTTCTTTTTTTCTTTTTTTTTCTGTTAATATGGGTTCATACATCATATGGGTTTGAAATGACATGAGACAGAGAAAATCAAGACTTCCTTTCGATTTTCTAAGGATTGAGAGGTTATCGTTGTTTAAAGTACATATCAAGTGAAGCTTTTCAACCAACATCTTGGCCTCTAGAAGACCTAGAAGTAAACTTCACCCAAAACTATTCTGCTCTCTGAAGATAACACCTCTTTAGTCCACAAAAGTCTTTATATGACAAAATTAATTTATTTTTATATTCATCATGCTATAAAATCTTATATTTTGAATTCTTATTTATGTGTGTTTGTGTGTGTTTGTGTGTGTGTGTGAAATCTTAATTATGATCAGTAAATAAGTGATTTGTTATTCTGAACAAAGTCAAGAACAAGAGATTTCACAAAAATATACTTGATACAAAATACAAACTTCCAGATACATTAGAAATGTGAGGTCTTTGTTTGCTCTTGTGCCTACTGTAGATTTTGTGTGTGCTTATATTTTGATGGTGTAAAAAACAACAACAACCTTGGACTAATTTTGTATGAATGAATGTCTGATGACTTAAAAACTATTGGCCATTGGTAGTGCAATTACATAAAATAGTGAGCCCACAGCATTGCAACTACTTATAATTATAAGTAAATGAATGAATGAATGAATGAATGAATGAATGAATGAATGAATGAATGAATTAATTAATTAATTAATTAATTAATTAATTAATGAATGAATGAATGGATACTTTTTTATACAATGAATATTATTATTAGTTTTGACCAATGGTTTTAATTTTTAATTAATTAATTTATTTATATATATATTTTTTTGTCAGTAAAAATCCTATAAAAAGTTTTGGGTCTTTTTGCATATGCCCTGCTTGGTTATAATATACATTTCTTTAATTATTTTAATCCATTTAAAAGGAGGTATGCAATTTTGAATTAGAAATATTATAACAGGCCCTTTGAATAAGTTAAATCAAAAGGTACAGCAGAAAATTTTAACTGAATCTTGGACTTCATTACCCGCTGAACTCAACCCCAGTAATTACCCATCACCTTTTCAGCTTTAATTCCCTTTATGTCTGCCTTTACCATTCAGGCCTGACATATTAAATCATCTGCATAAAAGATTAAAAGAATATAGATGGACACCGTGGAATTCCAGCATTCACACTAATCAAAGCTTACATTTACATGATGCCACTAGTAAATGACAAAGAGATGAGGTGATGAACAGATAACTGTAACGACTCTGCTGAAATCATCTGATATAACATATTAAAGATCCAATAAGATGAAAATTCTAAGCGTCCTATCACTGTTTATAAGTACTGTACAACAGGTTTAAATCCATGCAAGGTTAAAAAACATTGTCATTTTGCCAAAATATCATTTTAAAATTACCTCAATTCTCAGAGATCCCCAAACGGTTCGCGCAAAGCTATTCAAAAGATCCGTTCCTTAAACCCCGCCTTTCGGTAGCATACTGTGTTCTGATTGGTCAACTGACATAGTTTTGATTGGTTGTTCCGCACACAACTTCACGGTAAACAATGCGTTAGCATCTTTTTGGGGTGAATTATGTCTTATTCCTCTCATCGCGAAGCAAACAGTAAAATAAAAAATAAAAAAAACTTGAAGAACAGTCTCGCTGCGGGGGCGTGGTCACATTAGATATAATGAAGGGAGACATGAAAAACAGACATCGCGTTGTTTTCATATGGCTTACTTTATCACAGAATATCTGTCTTTATACTATATCATCAGAATATCTCTTTTCGGCAGCACTTGTTTAGTTTAAAAGTAGACAAAGCTTTCTATAGATATCTCTCTCATGTCTCTTCGTTGAGTATTCACGGAGTTATAGTTAATTTTAATGAAGTGTTTGTAAATGAAGATCAGCGCAGACAAAGGCTGCAGACAGCACACCTTGTTTGTTATCTTTATTTTATAAGTGCACAAAGTTTTGTTGTTATTATTTCTGTATCCAAAAAAAAGTAGACCCTTTACAGATTCGATTGATGTATCGCTCTTATCTGTACAATTAAAACTGAAAGTGTAATTTAAGTTCTTTTCGGGGTTATCAGGGGAAAATGACTCATAACGCGTATCCGAGTTAATCGACTCTAGAGGGTTTAACATATAACGTTAGTGCTAGCGCGACATGCTGATAAGACGCTCGGGAGAAAACAAACAAATAACTTTAAAATCATACTTACAGGCTGTGATTTGGAGATGCTTGTTTGTCCAAATAAAGTTGGTTATAAACCCTCTTTTATGGCCAAACGCTTTGAAAATCCCGAGATTAGAAAAGCAGTCATCAGTGAAATGTTGTGAACACAACAAAAGGGATTTGTTGTACTGCTCTGGTATTGTGTTAAAAATGAATTTTAGCCATTGGTTCTTCTGATCTTCATTCTTTGGCAGTGAAAATAAAACAAACTTGCCTTTACAATTAAAAACACACTGTCTCCTCGACATGATGCTATCACACCAACTACTAATAACCAGAGCGTCTGTGTGGGGGGGTGGGGCAGGTCAGAGTTTTGTTTCTCCCAAGACGGTAGGCGGAGATTATTATGCAACGTGTTCTAGTGACGTACATAGAGATGGGCAAAAGATTTGAAATCTATAACGACTCGTTTCAGCGATTCAGAGTCGACTCCTTACTTTAGAAGCCAATAACTTTATAAATCGTGTACTTTTTGGTTTAATTACTTTGCACATTGTTTACACTGATGGACAGCTACACTGTAATACAGGTCATTCACAACTGAATGAAACACTTATTGTATATGTACTGCGATTATTTTTCATTTATAGTTTTAAACATGCATTGTATATGTTGCATTTTTACTAATTTTTATGTAAAATAAAGATTATATATAGGCTGTGACACTCGTTCTTGATCACTTTCTGTGTTGTTATATCATTGTACTAGAAATCACAAAATATATAAATTTACTAGAAAATGACTTTTGCCATTATGTTGTGTCTTAATTGCGTGCAAATGAGTCATCAAATCACTCAACCATTTCTTTAAAGGGGTCATATGATGCGATTTAAATTTTTCCTTTCTCTTAGGAGTGTTACAAGCTTTTATGGAGGGCTGTTCTGACTCACAGACTGTAAAGAATTTGACTCAAACACAAGTTTTGAGCAGCGTATAGTAGCGCTTGTTGTTTGTAATTTCTCCGATCACAAATGCAGACATGGTTTTATGTTTATGTGTCATGATGCAATGCATGATGTATGCAACAAATGCCTCATTTATAATTGGTTTGAATGATTTTTTAACGTCACTCCGGCCAAAACACAGCATCACAGTATGGTGAGGGGCATAACATTTCCATCCCATGCTTGAGATATTCGGCCAATCACAATGCACGGGATGGCTGGCCAATCACAGCATTCCTTGCTTTTCAGACCAATGAGCTTTGTAAAAATCTACGCAATTAGTGATGGGAAGTCAGTAATCATAACTTTAGTCAGTTAAAAACCTCATAATCATGAAAAGTTTACATTTGAGTTTTGCAACAACGCACCCAAATACAGTAAAAGCAATAATGTTCATACGAGGATTTTAGTCTTGAAGATATAAAGTAAATAAATTAGGTGTCAGCGTAGAAACCATGTTCCAAATGAACTTACGTTTCGCCAGATTGCCCTTCATCCAAGCCCTCGGTTTACCCGCGCTCATATCATTAGCACAGAATCTGTTCAGAATCAATCACCAAAAGAATCAGTTCGGTTCAGGTGCTCTGTGTGTCAGTCTGCTTCACGCTGAATCACACATGCGCAGTATCATCAGCTCCTCGGCTCTCAAATCGGATGTGTCCGAAAGAAACAGTTTTCGGTTCAGTGTACTGATGATCCAAAAACCGATGCAACCAGTTCTTGACTCGAGAACGAGAATCACTCTAACCGGCACGTGCTGCAGTTCAGTTTCATCAGCTGCTCTACTCGTGTTCATGTTCTGTTTACTTCAAACTTTTTCTACAAAATTTGTGAATGTGTCATCATTAACTATGTATACAGTACGGATATTTCATAAATTATCCCTTATTCCTATTAAACATAGAGTCTTAATTATTGTCCAACTTCCCTGAAAACCCCTTAGGCCTATTAATTATCTACAATATACAGATTAGAAACAATCATCTTAAAAAAAAAAAGGAAAAAAAAAGAAAATATAGTTATTTTATCAAACTTTCCGAACAAAATACTTAAAAACTTACATGCATGCAAAGTATCATCAGTTCATCGGTTTCTCAAATCGGACGCGTCCGAAAGAAACGGTTTCCGGTTCAGAGCACTGGTGATCCGAAAACCTATGCAACCGTTTCTTGACTCAAAAACGAGAACTGCTCAAGCAGTGGGCGTGTTCATTTGTCATCTGGCTCGGCTCGGTGTTCATCTTCAGTTAGGTCTTCACAGCAGTTCAGTCAGTGTACTGTTTGAGTAAATTGATTACTCCGGGCTATTGGTTTATTCTGACTCAGAGGGAGTGTCAGTCACTTTAAAAAAGTTAACAGTTTAAGCAATTTGTGGATTAATGCTTATTGAAGACGTAAACCTGTTAAATTGAACGATTCGTTCACAAATCGGACATCACTAAGGTATTTCAGAAAGGCAGGACATAGAGGAGAAACCATTATGTAATGTTTGTGGAAAATAGTGTTTTTTTTTTACCTTAAACCACATGAACATATTTCATTACACCAAATACACAAAATAATGTTTTTTTTTAGCAACATCATGATCCCTTTAATACTACTACTACTACTACTACTAATAATAATAATAATAATAATAATAATAATACGTTTAATTTATGTAGTGCCTTTCCCAACCTCAAGATGCTGAACATGGTACACCAAAGCAACAAATATTGAGAACAAAGAAACATTTTCATTGGACATTTGCCCAATTCAGTTGCAAATAATGCAGTTGCTTATAACACAGATTATGTAGGACAGTTTTACTGCAGACAAACGATGGAGTGAGCTGGTAAGCCAGAGAAAAGAGCGTTAGAATAGTCGAGAGGTAATAAATGCATGCACTAATGATTCTGCATCTTTTCTACTGAGAAAATGGACGAAGTTGTGCAATTCAACATAGTTGAAAAAAAAATCAGCTTTGAAGAGTTTGCTAATGTGGTCATCCAAGGTCAGTGATGGGTCTAGAATGATACTTAAGTTTCTAACAATAGCCAATGGAAAAATAGAAATAGCGTCAAGGTCAAAACTAGAAACACCAATTTATTTATTTTTATTAGAGATGGGGGACCAATTAATACAATTTCTGTTTTAATGAAGTTCAGACTAAGAAAATTAGAATGTAGCCAATCCTTTAACTCACTGACACATGAAGATAAGGATGCCATCGACTGGGTAGAATCTGGTTGACAAGCATTAAATATCTGGATGTCATCAGCATAACAGTGGTAGTTAAAACCATGACGACAAATGATTTGGCCAAGAGGTTGTATATAGAGGATGAATAATAATGGTCTTAGAACTGAGCCCTGGGGAACTCCTTGTTTGAGCAAGACAGTAGGAGATTTGGAATTGTGCAGTTAGATGAAGTTTTGCCTATCTGTGAAATATGAGGAGAACCAGGATAATGCAGAACCTGAGATGCCAACTTCTGCAAGGCGAGAGAGTAATATCTTAAACTGCTTGAATCGTCAGAAAGTAATAGATCACTGACAACCTTTACTACCACAGTATTTGTACTGTGCCGTGTGGAAAACCAGACTGAAAAATATCCAAGAGATGGTTGCGAGCTAAAAAGGACTGCAGCTGAGAGGCAACAGTCTTTTCCATGATTTTAGACACAAATGGCAGGTTAGAGAAGGGATGGTTGGATAGATTTACAGGATCCAGATTTTTTTTTTTTTTTTTTTTTTTGAGAATAGGAGTAACAGCAGCAGTCTTGAGTGAGATAGGAACAGTGGAAGAAATGAAATACATGTTAATGAGGTGTGAGATAGGGGCAGAAATAACAGGGATACACTGCTTTAGGAGAAAAAGTAGGTGCAGGGTATAGTCTGCTTGAAGAGGAATTTGATTTCTGTATTACATCATCAATTACAGATGGATCAGTTAAGGCAAAGGTAGTCAATGATTGGGTAGTTTGCTCACAATTAGAAATAGTTGGTTCCTCATCAAAAGTGCCACATAAAACATCCAACTTTCCAAGTGGTGCACAAACGTACAACACAAATTTTCCGATTCATGTTGGCTGATACTATGATTTTGTTCCTGGATTAGTTTGCTTACCATGCTAAATAATGCTTAAGGGCTATTAATAGCTTTTTTTATGATGCTGGAGATATAAGAAGAGCAGTTTTGTAGTTCTTGATTTAATCAGAATTAACAAGATAATGGACAGTTAAACCCATTTTCCTAAAAAGACGTTCAAGTTGTCTGCTTTTTGCTTTCATAACACGAAGCTCTGCATTAAACCAAGAAGAGGAGTGGGACATGGGAACAGACCTGGTCCTAATTGGAGCATAATCATCCAGGATGTTAGAAATACGAGATTGGTACATATCATAAATCATAGATGGACAGGTACATTTTAACACTTTAGGAACAGCAGAGGATGCAACAGAAGCTGAAAATGTACTGGTATCGACAGCATTTACATGATGATATAAAATAGTTTTGTTATCAGTGCAAATCAATGTAAAATAAAAAAGAATAAGCTTGTGATCAGAGATATGAATAGCCAGACCACTGACGGATATATTATTTAAACCAGAAGTACAGACCAGATCAAGTGTATGACCATGAGTGCGAGTTGGAAAGTTAATGTTCTGAATAAGACTGCAACAGTCCAGTGCAGTCAATCATTGAGCAGTATTAGAGCAAACAGTGTCAACATGGATGTTAACCCTTGCGTTGTTCAAATTCAAACCATCCACTAAATTATACTGCTCTAAAAATGTATCAGATTTTTATTTTTATTTTTTGCAGAAATCTATTAATCAGCCTCCTGATCAAAACTACCAAATGTTTATTTTTTTTTTAAATTTTTTTTTTTTAAATCCAAGATTTTAACTCTTTAATTGCCAAGTTCATAAATGATGTAACTGATTGGGGGGGCGGGGGGATAAACAAAATGACTTAATTTCAATATAATAATAATTGTGGCTGGATATATTTTTTGGCCATGTCAAAGAGTAGTAACAAAATTGGCTTTGATGCATTTTTAGCTTTTGTGCAGCATTATATTTTATTTTTTTCTCCCTAAGTTATCATTTGTGGCTGTATTTGCCACATTATAATTAATTTTTTTGATCACAAAGCCATGATACCATAAAATCATGCATTCTTGATGGTTGGTGGTTTTCCCTGTTGGGACGAGGTAAAACATTTTTTTTTTTACAGTTGTTACCTTTAGATAGGCCTGGTGGGACTTTAACCCTTTAGATAGGCCAATGCAAAAAAAAAAAAAAAAAAAGTTTCTGGCTTGTATATGAGTTATATGGTGTATAACAGCAAATTTTAGTGTTTGTGTGTGTGAGATTCTTGATTGTTGGTGGTTTTCCCTGTTGGGAAGAGGTAAAATTTGTTATTTTTACAGTTGATCACTAGGTGGGACCATTAACCCTTTAGATAGGCCTGTGGGAAAAAAAAAAGCTATGGAGCTAATGTTAGTAATTGACTGAACTCTGAGAAGAAGTCAGTTTGTTGCTTGGGTGTACAGAGTTGGTCTGTAAATCAATATAACTATATGGGGACGTTTTAAACCAATCTTCATAGCCATAAACTCAAATGTCGTAGTATTATGAAAATCCAGTTCGGCAAGTTCAATGGAGTCATGATAAATGACTGTAAGACCACCCCCTTTGCCAGTTGTACAAGGTTTAGACATTGTTTAGATATTGATATCCAGTCAGGGCTAGGCAAATTTAGATGCAAATAGTCATATGGTTATTAATGACTAAAACAAGTATTTATATCCTTATTTAATTTTTTAAGTTCTACTAAGATACTCTCAAGGACACTTCGACACTTTGTCAGGTGGAGCCGGGGATTGAACCACCAACCTTCCAGTTTGTAGACAACCTACATGAACCACTGAGCCACTGCCGCCGAAAGAAACCCGTTACATTGGTGCCGAAGCCCGGGAGGAAGGAGGGACGCACTGCCGAAGATCCCTCGACGTTGGGGTGAATCTGTGGTGCCATAGAGCAGGTGTAGCAGTCGGGCGCCGTGGATGCTCGAGGCAGTGGGCTGCAGTGAGTTGCCAGGGACGGACGAGCTCGCTGCCGGCCGCCCGCCGTCCGTGAGGGAGCGGAGGAGTCGCCGCCGTTCGCCAGGGGGCCGGAGCCTGCTGCCTTCCTTGAAGGAATCAGGAGGAGCAGGGAACGGGGGACTCCTGCCGGCTGCCCAAAACCGGAGGAGCCATCGCCATCCACCGGGTGGTGGAGGAGTGTTGTGCCGTCTACCTGTGCCATCCAGTGTGCAGCGTGTCTGGGACCCGGAACTAATTTTTTTCTCTCTCCTCTCTCCCCTCTCTCGTTTCCATCATTCTCGCCTCGTCTGTCCTTCCCCCAGGTTCCCGCAGTCACCCTGAGCAGTCCCACCTGGAGGGAGGGGGGTGTGGGGAGTAGAGCACAGTCTTGTGCCCCCCGGCCTGCGATGGGGGTATGTGGCAAGTGGGGCGGGGCCAAGAGCTGTGGCAACGGAGCGAGACCAGTGGAGTGATTGGAAATCAGCGACACCTGCGACACTCACTGGTCTCGAGTCCCACTGAAGATATTGGAAGGATATTAAATAGGAGCGACAACAGTGAAGGACGAGAGAGGACCAGGCCTGGATTTATTTTGTGTTACGATCTTGTTTGTGTTTATTTGCTTAAATAAACTGAAAAAAAAAAATACATTTTTACTCACTCCCCATGGGGAATAAAAATAATTGCTTATATTATATTTTAAAACTTGTTTAATATAAAGTCGCTCATAAGACATGCCAAATTCAACAACTTTTAACATAACTGACATTCAAGTAAAAAGTGATGATTACTTGGACAAAGTGTTGAAATTATACTCAACGCACACACTTTTATAGGTGCATATTAATAAACCAGAAGAATGATACAAGTCATGTAAAGATACACAACTAATGAGTCTCGTGTCTCTCTTCTGACATCTTGAAGTATCTCCTCCCCCTGGCAAAACAAAAAATCAATAGTTCTCTGATTGAAATGCAGTTTCCAAGATGTTCCAAGTCCAGGTTATTACTTAACTGCTCAATTCCTATAGATCTGCACATACCTCGGTCATCTGCTGTGCTAAATTCAATATTCACCTCACACTCACATCACCTACATCACCTCTGAATAGATAATGGAGTCTCCAGGGACCAAAAGCTACTGATTATGTTGAAAAAGGTTCAAACCTCACAACAGCTGCATTTCAATGCTTCACTGGCCAGAGTCTCTGTGCATTAACATCTTTCTTAAATTCATTTTAGGCTCTGTCTAGCCGGTCATGGCCTCACAGTGTGATGCTGTGTCGGGGTGATATCAACTCTGGCACATGCTTTGATCAAGAGCTTACGCTCTCCTAACGTGCCCTGAGAACTGTAATAGCTAGCACACCAGCTGCTCGAGTGCCTTCTCGCTTTCCGACAGCATGACATGGTGTAAAGTACCAACATTACTCTTGCACAGATTGCTTTTTTTTTTTTTTTTTTTGTCTAAGGTGATCATCAGATGTCATCAGTAGTGAACAGGCCGGAACTAATAGCGCTGCGGTTATTGAAATGTTTAAAATATTTTGAAATATTTTTTGTGGCTATCAGAACATGAAAAAGCACTTGCACGAGGAGATATGATGAGATCTTAATAAGCTTGCAATATGCTAAGATGTACATGTCAAACAAAGTATGGATAAATGTTAAACTATGTAAGTACATCCACATGAGGAGACATTTGATCTTTTAATTTTAATTTATTGTTTGTATTATTATTATTATAAAAATGTTGTGATAAATTAGCAGCTAAGCTTATTTGATTAACTTTTTGAAAAGGAAGAACACATTAGTATACTTAAAAAGAGTACTTATTATGGAAGGTGATATATTAAAACAATTCAACTGAATGTTGTCAGACTCTGTTCCTTGTTTTCTGTGTGTTTTGCTCGCAACGTGCCTTCCTTGCCCTTATTTGGTGATTCCCATTCATGAATATTGTCTTCCATAAGTTCCAGGTGCTTTTCGTCATCCCCCTCGTCAAGTCCTGTGTATTTATAGTGAGTCCTAGGCCGGGTTTACACTTGGTATTAACATGTGATCACCATGATCCAATCAAGCAGAACACGGCACGTTTAAGCTGTGCAACATCAGCTGACTTTTCTATCTGGACAACTAATCAGATCTGTTTTTCCTGTGCAATATTTAAATAAGACTGCAGAGAATGGCCCAGTGCAAAATCAACCTGAAGTGGTGGGTTTTCATTTGAAAAGCAATTTCAGTCGTGGGACATTTTTACAAATCTAAGTTTCACTAGTGTACGATGGCTGGATTACATTTACATTGCATCACAATAAACGTCCGTTGGTTCCGGTACTTTCTGTAAGTTATTACATCCTGTTTTCAATGTTCTCCGATGGTTCCTCGCTCCTTCCTCTCCTCGTTCCTACACCATAGCAACATTAAAAATGCAGGTAGTGACAATTGCATTTATACAAAATTCTATGTAATGTGTACGAACCCGAACTTAATGACTAGTATGGAGCCAAAAGAGTCTCAATAAAGATAAATGCACACACTACATTCACATATGCACACACAGGATTCAAACATGCACACACATGATTCATAAATACACACACAGGATACACAAATGTGCACAAAATGTACAAATGCACACACAAAATTTAAAAAGCACAGAAGATTCACAAATGCATACAAAATTCAGAAATGCACACAAAATTCTGAAATACACACACAATTCAGAAATGCAAACAACATTTACAAATGCACTCAAGATTCACAAATGCACAGAACAAGATTCAGAAATGTATTTCTGATGCACACACACATATATCTTGATTTACAAACTGCTTGCGGTCTGTGAACTTCACTGCATTTGTGTGTGAATTTTGAGACTCTTCTGACTTGGCTCAACACACAAATGCATGGAATGATCAGCAACCAATCAGATGTCTCCCTCCTTTTAGCCAATCACAAGAACGCACTCCACGTGGTTGTTTACTTATAAGCCAATCACATGAACTCGTTCACACAGCCTATTTATGAAATTGTATTGAAATACAGATGTTTAGATTACAATTCAGGTTTATTTTTTTTATTATTTTTTACAAAATATAAATTTAAAAATGTCTCAATACATATAGCCCAGACTGTGACTGCAGAAAAAAAGTTAACCATGGATTCATAAATTTGCAACAGGCAATCATTTCATTTTATTGAAATATTTTAATGAAAGTAAAAAAAAAAAAAAAAAAAAAAAAATAATTACACCTTTTTGAATATTTTAAGTATATCTAAATATTCTTTTGGATGCAATATAGAAGTCATTTTAATTATAATATTCGGTCCCTACATGAAAAGAGAGTCAGTGGTCCGCTGAGAGAGGAAAGTGACTCTCCGGCTGCGCAAAGTGAGTCGCCGCTGCGTGAGGAAAGGGAATCGTTCGCTCAACTTTGCTGGGTGAGGAAAGTGAATCGTTCGCTGAGGAAAGTGAGTCGCTCGCTGCATGACTCGTGAGGAAAGTGAGTTGTTCGTCGTTCGCTGCGTGAGGAAAGTGAGTCGTTCGCTGCGAGAGGGGGACTCTCCGGCTGCGGAAAGTGAGTTTCCGGCTGCGCAAAGTGAGTTGCCGGCTGCGTGAGGTAAGTGAGTCGTTTGCTGCGTGAGGAAATGAATCGTTCGCTGAGGAAAGTGAGTCGTTCGCTGATTGAGGAAAGTGAGTCGTTCGCTGATTGGCTTATAAATAAACAATCCCCCACGTGGGGTGCATTCTTGTGATTGGCTCAAACAAGGGAGATATCTGATTGGTTGAAGTTCATTCCCTGTTTAAAAAAAGGCATTTGTGTGTTGAGCCAAGTCAGAGAAGTCTCAAAATTCACAAACAAATGCAGTGAAGTACACAGACCGCATGCAGTTTGTAAATCAAGATATATGTGTGTGTGCATCAGAAATACATTTCTGAATCTTGTCCTGTGCATTTGTGAATCTTGAGTGCATTTGTAAATGTTGTTTGCATTTCTGAATTGTGTGTGCATTTCTGAATTTTGTAAGCATTTGTGAATCTTCTGTGCTTTTTAAATTTTGTGTGTGCATTTGTGAATTTTGTGCACATATGTGTATCATGTGTGTGTATTTATGAATTATGTGTGTGCATGTATGAATCCTATGTGTGCATATGTGAATGTAGTGTGTGCACTTATCTTTATTGATAGTCTTTTGGCTCCATAGACTAGTTGGTAATGATACATTTAAATGCGTATATCAGAGCTGTTTCTATATGTGTGTGTTGCACGAAAACCACAGGGAAAGTGGTTTGAGTTCTTACTCATTTGTGTTGCCATCTTTCTAGAAAAAAATTTAACATCAACAAACCCATATGCCTTAAAAACATACAACACAATAGTTCTGTAGTTCAAAGTTTAGTAAAAATTGCAGATCATACGTTTTTTTTTTTGGTTGTATTAATATTAGTTACATCAGAAATAGCAGACATTTAAAAAGTGAGACAACAAAAGGTTGCTAATTAATAAACACACATGGACATAATGAAAGTCACTGCATCGATACCAAAACAATATTGGACCCTATTAAGTTTCAATGATTGATTGATTGCATTCCAGAAAAGAAAGCGATAAATGCAGGTTTGGACATAAGGGTGAGGAAATGATGGCAGAACTTTATTTTCTGAGTGAATTATCCCTTTAAGTCCTTTAGCAAACCTTGATGAGATTTACAGAAAATGCCCATTGGACACGTAATCACTAGTGGTCTCTGATAAATGTTTCCATTCCACACAATGAAAGTGTATGTTTTCACACCTATTTGAAGTACTAATGGTAGAAACATTACTGGCATGTATATGATGTCCATCATCTATAGCCTATATTTCTTTCACTCTGGTTCCATGAAATTCCTCATCTGCAAATATTCATCTACTTTCTAAAGTTGAATGGGCCTGAAAAGAATGCAATGAGGGGAATTAACAGATTACAAGAGATTTCAACATAAAGATCAAACACAGTTCTGCAAAAAATAAAGAAAAGGCATATAATTAATTCATTAACCTCATGGAGATGGTTTATGATGCAATGGTGCATTTTATGACTTCTCAAACTTTCAAACTCACCTAGTGAAGCCCTTTTCTCTCAGTTCACTATAAATATGGATCGGTTTTCATTGGCAAAAATTCCAAGTGTTTCATTGGAGGGAAATTGAGGATTGAAAGAAATGCTGCCTTTGCCTCTTGTGAATGGGTTATTTGTAGGTAATTATGTGTCACTGCTTTTCAAAATTTAATATAGGCCAACCTGAATTTAACTGCTGAAAGATTACATGAAAAATTCAGTTACCTTGTAAAGTGCTTTAAAAAAGAAGTACACTAATTTTGACATGTGGACTAACATAATGAAGCACATGTAAATTAACTGATTATACAGTAGTGTTTTTTTTATTATTATTACATCTAAAGTTAATATATTTTGAATATACTGGGTTACACTTTATTTTAAGATGTCCTTGTTACAGTGTAATTATGCATTTAGGTAATGAGTAATATTATTTAGCTGCATGCACTTATTATATGGTTAGGTTAGGATTATGGTTAGGTTTAGGGTTACTTGCATGTAACTATGCATACCTTATTGCAAGGACACCTTAAAATAAAATTTTACCCTAAACTGCAATGTCATCATTAATGTGTAATTGCAAATATAGCTGAATATATATGATATGCAAGATCAAAACAAAATGATTCTACATTTATCTACAAAATCTACATTTTGCAGTACAGTTTAATCATTTTTCAAAGACAATAGAAGTAGTTATTGAATTATATTATTACAAAGCCTCGTCCTCTACATCACTGTCTTTAAATACCCCCACTCCAGCATGCAATAATGTGTTTTAGAAAATTAAAAGGAAAACAGCCATCGCTACAAATGCAGGAATGCACTTAAAATTTTGTGAAACTAATTAACTAACTAACTAACTAACTAACTAACTAACTAACTTTAATTATGCTAATAATTAACTAATGCTAATTAATTTTATGCATAATAATACACCTTTTTCTGCAGAATGTGCTATTTACTGTCTTTACATTTATGCCATTAGCAGACACCTTTCCCCAACATAACTTACATAAGAGGAACAAAAGCAATTCATCAAAGAGTTATAATATTCATAATATACAAACCCGATTCCAAAAAAGTTGGGACACTGTACAAATTGTGAGTAAAAAAGGAATGGAATAATTTACAAATCTCATATACTCATATTTTATTCACAACAGAATATAGATAACATATCAAATGTTGAAAGTGAGACATTTTGAAATGCCATGCAAAATTTTGGCTCATTGTGGATTTCATGATAGCAACAAATTACAAAAAAGTTGGGATAGGTAGCAATAAGAGGCTGGAAAGGTTAAATATACATATAAGGAACAGCTGGAGGACCAATTTGCAACTTAATAGGTAAATTGGCAACATGGTTGAGTATAAAAAGAGCCTCTCAGAGTGGCAGTGTCTCTCAGAAGTCAAGATGGGCAGAGCATCACCAGTTCCCCCAATGCTGAAAAATAGTGGAGCAATATCAGAAAGGAGTTTCTCAGAGAAAAAATGCAAAGAGTTTGAAGTTATTATAATCTACAGTGCATAATATCATCCAAAGATTCAGAGAATCTGGAACAATCTCTGTGCGTAAGGGTCAAGGCCAGAAAACAATACTGGATGCCCGTGATCTTCGGGACCTTAGACTGCACTGCATACATACAGGGATGCTACTGTAATGGAAATCACAACATGGGCTCAGGAATACTTCCAGAAAACATTGTCGGTGAACACAATCAACCGTGTCATTCCACGTTGCTGGCTAAAACTTTATTTGTCAAAAAAGAAACCATATCTAAACATGATCCAGCGTTTTCTCTGGGCCAAAGCTCATTTAAAATGGACTGTGACAAAGTGGAAAACTGTTTTGTGGTCAGACGAATCAAAATTTGAAGTTCTTTTTGGAAAACTTGGACGCCATGTCATCTGGACAAAGGACAAGTTGTTATCAGCGCTCAGTTCAGAAGCCTGCTTCTCTAAAGGTATAGGGTTGCATGAGTGCGTGTGGCATGGGCAGCTTACACATATGGAAAGGCACCATCAATGCTGTAAGGTATATCCAAGTTCTAGAACAACATATGCTCCCATCCAGACGTCATCTCTTTCGAAGACCTTTGATTTTCCAACAAGACAATGCCAGACCACATACTGCATCAATCACAACATCATGGCTGCGTAGAAGAAGGATCTGGGTACTGAAATGGCCAGCCTGCAGTCCAGATCTTTCAACCATAGGAAACATTTGGCACATCATAAAGAGGAAGATGCGACAAAGCAGACCTAAGACAGTTGAGCAACTAGAAGCCTGTATTAGACAATAATGGGACAACATTCCTATTCCTAAACTTGAGCAAATTGTCTGTTCACTCCCCAGATGTTTTAAAAATGGATGCCACACAGTGGTAAACAATGGCCTTGTCTCAACTTTTTTGAGATGTGTTTTTGAGAAATTTAAAATCAACTTATTTCCCCCTTAAAACGATACATTTTCTCTGTTTGAACATTTTATATGTCATATATGTTGTATTCTGTTCAATAATGATAAAATATTTAAATTTTAAACTTCGACATCATTGAATTCTGTTTTTTTTTTTTTTTTTTTTTTTTTTTTTTTTAACAATTTGTACAGTGTCCCAACTTTTCTGGAATCGGGTTTGCAAAATGGCAGGTTCAGTGTCTTGGAGAGCAATAAATCCAATCTATGTGAAAGAGCGTTTTTTCTGGTTTCAGTATCTTTCAAATGCTTTAATGATATGTTGGAGTATTTTTTTTTTACCTAATACACACTTAATACCTATCTAACTATATATATATATATATATATATATATATATATATATATATATATATATATATTCATGTAAAAATTTAAATTCTTTTGATGAGCGCAGCTGCAGTTGACATTTAAGATGGTGCTGTAAATTATTGAGATGGGCTTTTTTGTGTGTGTGTGCCAGCAACAAGTTCATATTTCCACCAAAATGAGTTAAGGTCACAAGTCTATTAGGCATTATGAAGACTAAGCCTGAAATAATTACAGGATTGGATGCCCAAGGGCACACACACACACAAACTTTGCTGTAATAAGAGCAAGTTGGCAGCAGAAAAATCAAAGGAAATTAACTTGAGTTATGTTTAAGTAGGATATTTTTCTGCTCTTTTGCTTCCTAACCCAGATCTGAACATTTAAACAGCTCAAATTCAATATTCAGATTCACAGGCTAGATCCAGTAATCTTCAGCTTTGCTCATAGGGAAAATAAAATGTTAGCCATCAATCCATTATTCAGCTGACCAAAGGCTATTTTCTAATGTTTGATGTGTGTGTGTGTGTGTGTGTGTGTGTGTGTGTGTGTGTGCATATGCAGCCATATTAATAAGCATCATTGGGGTGCTGGTACTCCATTCACACACACTTTCTGGTAATAAAATCAGAAATGTCATCAGCTGTCAAACATTTACATACTGTAATTAAATGAATAAATGTACTTGTATGATTTTGAACAACAAGAAGAAATGGAGATTGTAGATAAACTGTATCAGACTGCATATGAGAGCAATTTTCACTTAGTGTATGAAAATAACAATATTTATGTAAAAGCCAATCTAAGTTGTTAGTTTTTAAATATTTTATTATCAAAAACACCTGATGCAGTACAATACATAAATTGTTTTATGGGGTCTCACAAGATATACCCAAATAAAACTGTTATGATCATTAGTTGGAGTGCCCATGATCTTCAGTAGAGGGCACTCCACTCAGGACTCACTCAGAACTCCATTTCCCATCCTGCCTCATTCCTGGTACTAATTACACACACATACACACACACACACACCCTACAACCTCATTTCAACTAATACACACACATAAGCAGCACACTCACCCCACCAGATTGCAAAGTCTTGTTTAGCCTGTCTGGCATTTTCGTCATGAGCAAAGTCAAGTCCCCGTCGACCTTCCAGAGTCCAGTCAGGTCCCCGTCGACCAGGTCCCTGTTGATTTCCCAGAGTTAGGTCAAGTCACCGTTGACTGTCCAGAGTTAGGTCAAGTCACCACTAACACCCAACAGTCAAGTAAAACAACAGTTAAACTTCATGAGTCAAATCAGTTACCTTTTGACTTCCCAGAGTCAAGTCAGGTCCCCGTTGATCAGGTCCCTGTCGATTTCCCAGAGCCTAGTCAGGGCACCGTTGACCAGGTCCCTACTGATTTCCCAGAGCCTAGTCAGGTCACCGTTGACCAGGTCTTTACTGATATCCCAGAGCCTAGTCAGGTCACCGTTGACCGTCCAGAGTCTAGTCATGTCACCACTAACACCCAACAGTCAAGTAAAACAACAGAAACAAACAGAGATTGGGGCAGACAGCAGAGAATCAGAGTCAAAATAAACAATCCAAGATCAGACACAGGAAGAACAAAACACATGAGGAAATGCTAGAGGATACATTGGTGATGTACAGTAATGCCAAATTTCTCCAAACCTGTTCTGATAAAGAAACTAACTCATCTACTCCTCAGATAGCCCAAGCATTTATGAACATTTATTTTTTGGGTGAACTATTTGTTTAAAATCTACTACTTAAACAGAATATTTAATACTAATCATTTAACATTATATCATAGTTATCACATAGTTATCATATAGTTATCATATAGTTTAGCACAATATTGTCATTAAAACAGTTAAACCGCATTTATTCTGTCAATTCTGCATTTAGTGTCAAATAAATGAACTGAAATAACCAATGAAATGTTCATCAGTTAAAACAAACACAAGCATGACCGTGTTTTCAACATTAGAAATCACAAGGGGTTATTTCCCCATTATCACCAATATGTTCTGTTTTGCAGGCTGGGAATTAACTCTTAAGAAAGACAAAGTGAAAGAGCTTTGCTCACAGAGAGATTGGCAGCTGTGTGGAAGATTCCCTCTCCAGGAGGAACATTTCCTCGCCGCACAATCAAAGAGCTAAAATGAACAGCAGATGACTCTAGAGGAGGTAAGCACAACCCCGTGAGCCGAGAAGACAACATGCTGATTTCCCAAGATCCTGCCGGAGCACTTCACGCCGTGCGGCCCGACTCAGGAAGCAATACACGATATCCACGTGTAGTCGACAGCAAATACCTTTGATTTTACACTCTGCTGACATGTAAGGCTTTGCATGAGCAGGATTGCCACCCTGTGTGCTTTGGGATCTGTTTCTTTCTATATTATAGTTCTATTTCAGCACTGAAGACAATTGCTCTGTGTGTGTTCAGGGAAATAATGATCTTCCCCTCCTGCTCTTTGGTATTTAACGCAGATCACCAACCACAGGAATGGATTTTCCCTTTTAGCGACAGCATGATTGTTCTCAAGTTCAGATGTTCGGTGCGATATCGTGCTTCTGCGAGTGGAGCTGGTGAGAAACGTGCAGGCCGAGGCAGACATTTTATCTGCTTTCTATTCCCCTCCATTAACCAAAGCCCATAAATATGACATGTGCTGTAACCTTCCCACCATGCCCTATGCAGATCAGCCGTGCCGCTTGCATGTTTTATTCATGACGTACAGACATTGATTTCACCAAGCGCGATCGAATTCAACTCTGCCAGTTTGAGGGCGTATAATGATGTTGGGTCTGATGTAGCACATGTCACATGTAAAGGTGATGTAATCTTAATATAACTGTCTATAAATAATTGTAAACATGTGTAAAGTTATGTGCATTAATTACCCGCACAGAAATCCTGGTGAGATCTGGATTTATCTTTACTGAGATGTTAACTGTGCGACGTTTTCCGCAGCCTGCGATGAAATACGGTGCGAAAATTTGGCAGGAACTAAAGTATTCCATGTGGAGCTCGCTAACATCTCTTCATTTTTTTAGACGTTACATTAACAAGACTTACGCTGGATGTAAATAATGAGTCTCTGAGGTTTGGGATGTGACATGAGGGGTTTGGTAATGGAAAGGCCATTTGAATCTTGATTTACTGGACTGGTGAGGCCCTTAAACTGGTAGACGCACATGAGAACGGTGAAAATGAATGGAACTGATGGCCAAACTAAATAAAGAGACATTTGTATTGATTTATTTCATTTTAGTTACAGATTAATTAAAATAATTATGATTAATTAAGTGTGTATATATAAATATATGTATATGTGTATATGTAAAAGAAAAAAAAAAAAAAAAAAAAAAAAAAGCCATAAAATAATAATAAACTAAATAATCACAAAACGAGTAATATATTAGCTTTCCTAATAAACTGTCATAGCTCAATAACTTTTTAATACTACTTAAAAAATAAAAATAAATAAAAAAATAAAGTGTTTTTTTTTTTTATTTATTTTTTTATCTTTATAGTATGGACTACCTGTGGACTAAAAAGAGACTCAAACATTTCGGACTGCACTCAGCATGTTGGTCATCTGTAATAAAGAGCCTCGCACAATGTTACTGTTCAATTACAGCGGTCAAAGCAAAACCCCAGCAGGGGGAAAAATAATGACTATGCTGCACTGTAATGACAGAGTGACCTCCAAGATTTGTTTGACTGGGTTTGAAAAATGGCATGTGAAATTATGCAGGCTTGTATGGGACATGAAAGCATGGCACAGACACACTACATGTGCAATTCTATTAAACAATAAACTATTTTAAATTAAATTAATTAGTGTGCTTTTTGTTTTGTTTTATTATAAGTTTATTGTTTTTAATTTTATTTATGAATATAAAAATATTTAGGGATGCACACAAATAATGTATTCAGTTCATACAGGAAGAGCTAGCTTAATCCATTGAACCTTGATAAATTATTAATTATTCAGTTCTGGAAAATCATTTGTGAAAGTGTCATCTATTTTTCTGTTCTAAGGTCAAAAGCATTATTTGTGAGGACAAAGTCATGTCGACAATTCAAATGCTAAACTGTAGGCATTTTGCATTAACATGCATGCTGTGTTGTCTAATTTAGGTATTTGCATACGGTGGACTTTTTAATGGCATCGGCAAATGGTCATTTGATACTTGAGCAGCTCTTTAGAAAGACTAAATTATTCCACATGGGTAAATGTGCCCATGGGTACAAACAATATATATTTTTTTTTTTTTTTGTGCCAAAAGTACAATAATTCACTATAAACCCTAGCAACTACAAGCAGATGACTGACGATGACTTACTTGCCCCATCAAAACTGTGATGTCACTTTTGGAAATGCTGTATTTGCACCATTTTTTTGTTGTTGTTTTTACATAATCTTGTGCATGTGTTTAATTTGGAAGCTATGGAAGCTTGTTCATGCATGATAAAAAAAAAAAAAAAAAAAAAAAAAAAGTTAAATTTTTTTTTGTCAAATTTGCAAGTTATATATATATATATATATATATATATATATATATATATATATATATATATATATATATATATATATATATATATATATATATATATATATTGCATTTATATCTCTCAACTGCTAATTAATATCTTGCAATTCTGAATTTTCTTTTCCTGATAATTGCAAGAAAAAAAATATAAGTGTGTAAAGGATGTAATATATTGACCCTTATTTGAAGCAGGATTAAAATGCAATGAAAATGCATTAAAACACATATGACATTAAACACAATTAGTTTAATTTAAAATGCATTTTGACTTGCTTAGTAGTCTTTATTGTATGTATTTCTATTGTGTTTGAAATATAGTTCAAGTTTGCATAGGTTTTCAGTCGCATGTACTGACAAGCATTTATAAAGTACATTTGCATTTATATAATTGTTTTTCACAAAGGTTCATTAATCTACTTCCTACATATTAATCAAAACAACTGAACAAACTAAGATAAATAATCTAGTTTTGTGCTGCACAGACTGACAGACATTTTTGTCCAACATCAGGGCTCACAAAGTATAATACAGACATCCCCAAATCCTGTAAGCTATATTATCTGAACTAACAAAATCTGCACATCACTTCAAATCATTCAGTCTCAAGACCAAAATGAGATGATGGCAAAAAAAAAAAAAAAAAAAAAAAAATCTCTCTCCGCCTGGTATTAGAGATAAGAAAGAGTCTTCCTGCTTCCTGCAACCATCAAAAGCATCAGGATGAAATGTCTCTGTTACACATGATCAGGAACAGCGGTTTGTACTTCAAGAGAACACAGATCTAAAAAGTTCAGAGTGAACATTTTTCATTTAGAACAGGACAAACACAAATCCAACACGTTTAACATCTCGAGTGCTCCAGCCCTCATTAATTGCAATTGAACTAAATAAAAACATCTCTCCATTTAGTGTTCCACAGAAAAAAAAGAAACTAAAAGAATTTTAAAATAACATGACGATGACAGAATTTGTGCTTTTGGGTAAAGTGAAGACACTCTTTTCAGACTCAGCCTGTTTCTCAATGCTCAGAACGTTGTGTTTGCAACTTACCATCCAACAATGTTGGCCTTAATCCTAAATATCAGCAAAACCTGGATACAGACGATAATCCGCTTATTGGCAAAATACAAATTACTTTATGTGAATTCTATAGACTATTTTTTATGACACCATTGTGAGACCACTGACTGTGCATGATTACGAAAAGACTCTACTGCACATTTAAAGTCCATCAGATCCTGAAAACGACTGCTTATTCGTGTGAGTGCCGCAGAAGCACAAAGGGATCTTGAGTCATGCTTAAATAAAGAACTGATCCACACCAGTATGAGTAAAGTGGAAATAGAGGAGCGCAGAACTTCAAACAGAGCAGCACCTTGATTAATGGTGTTTTTAGTTTACTCCATCAGTATGTGGTGGAGCTGAGTAATTCTACACAGGGGGATGATAGGAATGAATGGAAATGATTGCTTTAAACAGAAGGAGCTCCATTTACTAGCATAATAACACAGGCTGCTCAATATCGCTGGCCACACCATTATGAGCAGTTAAGCAGACCTCCAGAAACTCTTTCTACCAAAGGGAACACTTTTAATTGGTAAAATAATCTTTGAAGTGCTATATATGGAACTTCATTTTAAACATACTATAGATGCCATTGTATTGTTGGTAAGCTACAAAACAATAACATAATTGTATTAATTTGCATGAAGTTGAGCTTAATTTTCTTACATTGAGTCATTCATGCTATCTCAAAACACCAATTCTCACTGGTTACATTTACACAGTTTTGTATTTTTGTACTTAATATCAGCCCACTGCTATGATTGGCTAACAGTCGTGTATGTTTGTCACAGTGTACATTCCTCATAGATGGACGCTGCTGCGATTTAGGTAATTTTTTCTTTTTATAAATTACTCAAAACACATCAAACAATCAAACAACTCAAATTGTGAGACTCATGTATTAAATGAATGCAATGCACACAGAATTAAGTAGTTTAAGTCTTTGGTTCTTTTAATTGTGATGATTTTGGCTCACATTTAACAAAACCCCACCAATTCACTCTCACCAATTCAAATCTCAATAAATTAAAATACTTCAGAAGACCAATTAAAACACACACACAAACACACACACACAAACACACACACACATGCACGCACACATTTTAGTTGTTAGCCTTCTGGAATGTTTGTTCAATTACTGTACATGCTTTTGCTTTAATTACTGCCTCAATTAGGCATGCCATGGAGGTGATCCATTTGTGGCACTGCTGAGGTGGTATGGAAGCCTAGGTTTCTTTGACAAGTGGCCTTCAGCTCATCTGCAGTTTTTGGTCTCTTGTTTCTCCTTTTTCTCTTGACAATACCCCATATATTATGGGGTTCAGGTCTGGTGAGTTTGCTGGCCAGTCAAGCACACCAACACCATGAATATTTTAACCAACTTTTGGTGCTTTTGGCAGTTTAAACAGGTGCCAAACCCCTCAGGAAAATGAAATCAGCATCTTCAAAAAGCTCATCAGCAGAAGTAAGCATGAAATGCTCTAAAACATCTTGGTAAAATGGGTGTAGTGACTTTGGTTGTCAGAAAACACAATGGACCAACACCAGCAGATGACATTGCACTCTGAATCATCACAGACTGTGGACACTTAACACTGGACTTCAAGCAACTTGGGCTATGAGCTTCTCCACACTTCCTCCAGACTCTAAGACCTTGGTTTCTCAAGTGAAATCCAAAACTTGCTCTCATCTGAAAAGAGGACTTTGGACCACTGAGTAACAGTCCAGTTCTTCTTCTCCTTAGCCCAGGTAAGACACCTCTGATGTTGTCTGTGGTTCAGGAGTGGAGATCAGCAGTCTTCCCCATGATTGTGTACCCTGGTGAACCAAACTGAGATACCAGTTTGAAGGCTCAGGAAACCTTTGCAAGTGTTTGAGTTGATTAGCTGATTGGCAAGTCACCATATTCTATTTATTATTATTATTATTATTATTTTGAGATTGTAAATGGGTGGGTTTTAGTTAAATTTGTACCAAAATCACCACATTTAAAAGAAGTAATGTTGAGATGCACCTGTATTGTTCAAAAATAATAAGAAATTAAAGAAATGAGAAATTAACATCTGGTGTCTATTTTTAAGCAGTACAACATTTGGTATGAGCATTTTACTACAAACTCAAGTCAAAAAATGATGATGTGTGAAATTGTGGTGTGATTCTTATCTTAAAATAAACTGCCTTGTACTGTTGATGGAGCAAAGTGATTCAGGTACTGTTAAATCAAAACTAAAGAAACTGCAGAATATACATAGGGATAAATATAATATCTGTCATGATTCTGCCCTCGTGTCCTTGATTTTTCCTAGTCTTGAGGCAGGATCATGACAGACCCGTGTTTTGTGTACAAGCGCATGGCCTTTGGGCCATGTGCTTGTGTTGTCTCGTTCCCTTGCCCCGCCCCCCTTGTTAACCTAGTCGTGTCTTGATTGTCCCATCTGTGCCACCTGTCGTGTCTTGATTGTTCCCCCTATTTAGCTTTCCTAGTGTGCTCTGTCTTGCGTCGGTTCATTGAGATTTGTTCCCTAAGGATTGTGATTGTGATTGTGATTGTGATTGTGATTGTGATTGTGATTGTGATTGTGATTGTGATTGTGATTGTGATTGTGATTGTGATTGTGATTCGTGATAATACCCTGGTAACCCCTTTCAGATACTGCGTCCTCTATACCGTGAGTGTTTGTTTATAGTTAGTATTTAGAGTCCCTGTTTATCTTGTCAGTCCAGTCCTGTTTTAGTTATTTAGTCTTTACCTTGCCTAAACCTGACAGAATGAACCGACCACCAAGGAACTCAGCAGGCAGGAGGGCCTCTGAGCTTCAGCGTCAGGCGGAGTTCCGGAGGCTGTGCTGGACGTCATCCCCCGCCGACAGGAAGGGGGTCACCCTCCCATACTCGCCTGAGGGGGAATGGGTCCTCCGTAATTATGCCCGGCTGTGGGAAAGCATCTCCCAGGAGGAGCCACAGAGGTCCCCTCCACCTACCCAGCTGCCAACGATCCCTGAGGGTCGTGTCCTGGCCGTGGCAACCCTGGGGATCAGGCAAGCCCCTCCCAGAGTCCTGAGGTGCCCTCCACAGCCAGCAGTCTCCCCATGAAACGAGGGAGACGGTTTTCATGGGAGTCAACTTCAGAGTCTTCGGCGTCCGAGACTGCCCTGCCCGAGACCAAACTCCCCCAACCCGCCTCTGACCCAGCTGTGGCCTCTGCACCGCGCCCAAGGAGGAAGAGGAGGAAGAGGGGACCTGCCGGTCCTGTGACCCTGTCTCCTCCCGTGCCAGCAGCGGAGAGCGCTGGCGTGCCCGTGCCAGCAGCGGAGAGCGCTGGCGTGCCCGTGCCAGCAGCGGAGAGCGCTGGCGTGCCCGTGCCAGCAGCGGAGAGCGCTGGCGTGCCCGTGCCAGCAGCGGAGAGCGCTGGCGTGCCCGTGCCAGCAGCGGTGGGCGTGCCCGTGCCAGCAGCGGTGGGCGTGCCCGTGCCAGCAGCGGTGGGAGCTGGCGTGCCCGTGCCAGCAGCGGTGGGAGCTGGCGTGCCCGTGCCAGCAGCGGTGAGCGTGCCCGAGTCAGCAGCGGTGAGCGCTGGCGTGCCCGAGCCGGCAAAGAAGAGGGCAGTATGCAAGTCGGCAGTCGTGAGAGCGCAGGAGAGTGCCGCGGCCGACTCTGCAGCAAAGACTCTTGTACAGTCGGTCTCATCTCATAAGGAGATGCCAATTGTCCTAGCTGCTAAAGCCTTTTCTGATTATTTGTCCCGTCTTGTCCAAATTTTAGAAATCCCCGTCAGTCCTGTCTTGTCCCCTGACCCTGTCCCCAGTTGTCCAGTAGATGTTGTCTCCCCGTGTCCCGTGGATGTAGCCCCGTGTCCAGTGAATATTGCCCCGTGTCCCGTAGATGTCCCGTGTCCTGTTGTCTCCCCGTGTCCAGTAGATGTTGTTCCCCCTTGTCCAGCTGTCGTCTCCCCGCGTCCCGTAAGTGTTGCCCCGTGTCCCGTGTCTGCTCCGGTCATGTCCTCTGCCAGCTGTCCCGAGACCCCTCCCCACCCCTCACCACCCAGACCTGCCCGTACCCCCCGTCGTCAGCCTTCGTCCTGTCCTCCTAAGATTCCTACCCCTCCCACCCGCCCTGGTCTGTCCCCCATGAACTTTGTGGTCCCGCCCCCTCCCCTTCCCTGTTTGTTTTTTTTGATTTGTCACCCCAACCCTGCCGTTGTGTATTCATGTTTGCCCTTGTTGTTGTTCGTCATGTCTTGTTGGTTTGTGTCTGTGTCCCAGTCCGTCCAGTCAGTCGTGTCCCGTGTTTGATGTTCCCTTGAGGAGCGTCTGGAAGCCGCTCCTTAAGGGAGGGGTTCTGTCATGATTCTGCCCTCGTGTCCTTGATTTTTCCTAGTCTTGAGGCAGGATCATGACAGACCCGTGTTTTGTGTACAAGCGCATGGCCTTTGGGCCATGTGCTTGTGTTGTCTCGTTCCCTTGCCCCGCCCCCCTTGTTAACCTAGTCGTGTCTTGATTGTCCCATCTGTGCCACCTGTCGTGTCTTGATTGTTCCCCCTATTTAGCTTTCCTAGTGTGCTCTGTCTTGCGTCGGTTCATTGAGATTTGTTCCCTAAGGATTGTGATTGTGATTGTGATTGTGATTCGTGATAATACCCTGGTAACCCCTTTCAGATACTGCGTCCTGTATACCGTGAGTGTTTATTTGTAGTCAGTGTTCTCTAGTTTTGAGTCTTTGTTTATCTTGCCTTATCAGTCCTGTTTAGTTATTTTTGTATCTGCCCTAGTCCTGTTTTCCCCCTCGTGGGTTTTGTTTTCCCCTTTTTGTAAATAAACCTGTTTGTGTTGTAATTCCTGTCTGCACCTGAGTTCCTCCCTACCAAAACCCTGACAATATCTCACACAGGGCCAAAGTTTTAATGTTTCACAAATATTTTAAGTTTGTTTTCTTGAGTTTTATTTAGAGTAACCTTAAGGCAAGCAGAAGTGCTTTTTGGTAAACCTGTTCCATTCAGTTACTCCATTCAGTGTCCCTAGAGGTGCAGAAATCACACAGTTCAGCGTTAACGCAAGAACACCAACAAAGAATAGCAAATGCATGAGTCTGTGAGATCTGCTGGTCAGCTTCTGAACTGGTTGAAGGAGATCAATTGGCAGAACAGTCTATATGACGCTCACGCATAACAGATGTGCGCCGTCAAAGAATTAGTTTCTCAATTTTACTTATTAATTTCCTCAAAGGCACAATTTAACGCATGGCTAAGTTAGTTTTTGCCGTGTTGCCAATGCATGCCTAACACACATAGAAAGAGAGAGAGAGAGCAGAAAAGGAAAAGACTATTGAAGATGAATATTTTCAGCTATTGCCTATGCCTGTGCAGAAAAAAATAAACACGGGTTAAAAACACGGCAATTTAACCCTATGTTATTGCTTAAAGGTGCACTAAGTGATTTTTGCCAAATTATGTTGATATTTGAAAGTACCAAAACAAACACGCCCATACCCTGACAACACCTGGTCCCTCTTTTGATATCTCCGCCCCACAAGTATTTGAACACAACAATGGTGATTGCGGAAGCAAGTGAAGATGACACAGAAGCATATTCAGTAATGATATGTTGTGTCAAACGAAGCAAAATTAACTTTACTTTTCAATCAAGAAGAAAAAAACAACACAACCTCAGAGTCCAATTCCAGGCCTTCCTGCTCCTTGAGTTCTCCTGCTCTGATATTTACGTGGGCCCTACCTCTTGCTGATCGTAACACTTATTTTTAATATTTTGCTTCTCTGATATTTTGCTCCTTTTTTATCTGCCGTCTCTATCTATAGCCTATCTATTAATATACTTCTCTACACTCAATCTGAGCACTCTCTCCATCATTGCAAGACACGCCCCCTTACTGCTGATTGGCTAAAAGTGTGTTTTGGGACTCTGGCTGATGTTGTGGTCAAAATTGATTTTTTTTTTTCAAACAACACTTAACGCTCCTTTAATTCCCACAGGAAAAAAAAGAAAAAAACAGGTTTTTATTTTTTTTTAAGCTGTCTTGATCCTTAAAGGTATAGTTAAACCAGAAATGAAAATTCTACCATCATTTACTCATGTCGTTCCAAACACAAAAGACTTTGTTTCAACTAAAGGGACCACAAAAGAAACATATTCTGAAACAATGAAAGCCAATAGGTTACAGAACAACACTAACCCTTAAGAATTATTTCTACATAAATTTGACCACTATAATCAGACTTTCATCTTCAAGTATTACTAGCTAAAACACAATCCAATTAAACAAATAACAAAAATCGGTGTGTTTTTGCTAACATTAACACATTTTCAAGCACCCTTTAACAGAGACTTGTAATATTTCACGACCCTGTCCAGATAGCACAGAAACAAAGCACTCATATCTCATGAAAGTTTGGTAATAATACTTCCATGTGTGTTGTGCTCTTTCTTCCTGCTCTCAGGGACTCATTTGAAGCTAAACATGAGATCAAAGGAGAGTTTCTGCTCTAAGGTGACCCAATTATACAGTGGGTAGGGAGCCCTGCCATCATCAGCGATGATTCTAAGGTGACAGAACAGTTTATGCACATTATGATAAAGAGTGTTTGCCTCATTATTTCCCCTGGGATTTTTTTTTTTTTCCCTCCTTTTTTCTTTACTCCAAACACAGAGTGTTTGCTAATTATCAGGGAATGTCAGTGATTTCAGAAAGTTATGTGATTTAAAGATCTCTCTGGAATAACTGTTTGAAACTAGGGGGGACCTATTTTCACTTATAAGGCACATATAAGACACTTACTGAATCTTCAGAGAGGTCTTTGTGAAAGCAGTGTTTTAAGCAATAATATATATAGCCAAACCAAAATGTATTAAGACACCTTCAACATTTCGCACATTATCACAGTTTATTCAATATAGTTTTGAAAAAGGTCATAAAATATTTAAATAACTTAAAAAAAGTGTCAGAATAAATTCATTTTGATAATGTCAGATAGCTTTAATAGAAAGGTGTGTAATGATGAATTAGGTTGAATAGCTGTCAGCTGTTAAATTATGTACACAGTTAGATAATATCAATTTAGGTCAACTAATTATCAAGTGATGCTTAATTTTGTTCAGTCTGTGGTGTAAAAAAGTTTGCATTAGCAATAATAATAAAAAAATAAAAAAACACTTAACCAAAGCATGGTCAGGTCAATAGTTTTGGTCCAATTTATTAGTAGTATTAGTATTATTATTATTTATTTATTTTTTCAGTTTTACTTGTGCAATAATAATAAATAATAATAATAAATAAATAAAAAACTCACTGAATTTACTACATTTTTAAGGTAAGTGGTTGTAATCAATATATTTTTGCTACATATTTTGTTGTCTGACTTTCAACATATATATAATTCTATAATTATGAATTACATGTGTGTGTGTGTGTTATTATTATTATTATTATTATTATTACTTACTGAATCTTCAGAGAGCTCTTTGTGAAAGCAGTGTTTTAAGCAATAATATATAGCCAAACCAAAATGTATTAAGACACCTTCAACATTTCGCACATTATCACAGTTTATTCAATATAGTTTTGAAATTGGTCATAAAATATTTAAATAACTTTAAAAAAAGTGTCAGAATAAATTCATTTTGATAATGTCAGATAGCTTTAATAGAAAGGTATGTAATGATGAACTAGGTTGAATAGCTGTCAGCTGTTAAATTATGTACACAGTTAGATAATATCAATTTAGGTCAATTTTATTATTATTAAATGTTGCTAAAATAAATTGTTTCCAACAACTTACCTTGTAGGCGTCATTATATTTATGTATCATTTTTATTTATTTATTTTTATTTTTATTTTTATTTCTTGTAGACCACTGTATGAAGGATTTTTGAGTGTAATATGTCACAGCTAACTTTATTTTATTGTGCTTACTTATATAAATGAACTAGTGTCCTGCACCCACTACACTTTAAAAAATGAATCATGGGTCTTGTAATTTTCATTAACAAAATAAGATGATAATTAAAAATAAAGTGTGGATTTCATTAAAGAAATTGTGATTAGTGTAGTATAGAAAATGTTGAGGAATTTTTACTAATGAAACAAAGAGATGTGTTTTCCTCATTTTATTTAAGGAGACTTAAGCAGTGTTGGTGCTTGAATTGGGGAACTGATTAAACTAAAATAATTAAGGAGAGAAGGCTACCTATTTATTTTAAGAGAATTAGCTCAATTTTGCAGTTTTATTTTAGAGGTGATTGTTAGTTCCCAGCATGCTTTGCATATGGCTGGAAATGGAGAGTAAATTTTAAAATGAAATGCTACTTTATGTTTTTGAGTGAAGGGAAGCATCTATTATTGTTTAATTTTCAGTTATTTTGACATTTGTAAGAGTTTCTGTTACATTAAAGTTTCCATTGCACAGTGAAAAGATATCAGAAATGATATCTGCTGTCTGGATAATTTTTGGTTTGACTGGTTATATCGGCAGGCAAACAAGCTGTGTATTTTAAAATACATTTTTGTATATTTTATAGATTAATGTATGGATTTTTAAAATAATAATAATACATTTCTCAAAGTTGCTCACACCTAAAATGCTTGAGTTTTAGATGCTGCCACTACATTACTGTATGTTTGATTGTCTTTTCAAAAGAATATGCACTATTAGCTACTAATGAAATCACTGCAAAATTAGTTAAGAAAAAAAAGAAAGATCTCACGTTAAAACGATAATCTGCAATGTGATTATTTTAAGTCTTTAGAACTATGTACTGAAATTGTCTCCTATTACATCTTCATAACATGTTCAGATGAGTTCATGTCAATCATTCCCTCCGTTCAGGTCTGGCTTTCTTTCAGTTCGCTGTCCAGAATTTGAGTTGTTTATATTGACCAGTAAATGAAGACAATAACTTCAGTGGCACCACTGACCTTCTCACATCAGCTGTTCTGATTGCTGGTTTGTTCCTTTTCCTCCCCGTTTCTTTCCCTCAATCACACGCAGACACTCACCTCAACCTCAATCATGTACCTTCCCTCAAGAAGCCTTCTGTGTTCCCCCCAATAATGACACTTGTGTCCATATACGATACGTGCTGCTCTTATTGTAATCTTATATCTCATGTGGGTTTGGTTGTAGTACTTGCACACAGATATTCACACACGACGAGACTCTCTCTCGCTATAAAACAAGACGTCAAGTTGAATGAGATGCTTTAGAAAATGTACAACCTTGAGCAACAGGAACGCCATCAGCACAGCAATAAAACCCACATCAATTTCCAACTAAGAAGAAAAGAAACATCTCATTTCATGAGGGATGTTTCTATTCCAGCCCACATCCAGAAAGAGGTATTTCATCTGAGAACGAGATAAGCAAACCTGCACATCTCATGATGGATTCGGTGAGCAGAGCGCTGTTTTGTAATGAGCAGCCGTTACATTTACATTCATGCTTTTTATAGATGCTTTCTCACCAGAGAAACAGAGAAAACCATTCTAGCGTAAGTCGTTCTGAAGAAACAGCAATACTCTAAATTTATACTTTGCTTCCCATTTCTGGATTACATATGTGCTTTTTTGAGGCTCTGACAACAGCAGATAGCGGGATCTTTTCATAGGTCAGCAGGAACTCTCTGGGCAGTGGCTTTTGGGTTTGATTGGATGGCATTTTCTTGTCCTATTACTTTTTGTGTGTGTTGAGTACAAAGCAGGATTTTTGTATATATTATATTATATTACGTATAGGCCCATTATACAAAACTCTGGTGATCTAAGGTGGTCATGAGGGTGCTTACGAAATCCAATATTGAAACACACTATGTACACTATGTGAGCAGTGTGGTGTAGAAGCGGAGAGCAAAGTTCCACAGTTTGCTTGGATCATGGAGCAGGTTTTTCGAAAAGTGAGCAGTTTTGGCTCCAAGACTGCAATTATTTAGGACTAACAAATGACAATACATAATCATTTTAAATAAATAAATACAATTTTTAAATGAAAGATAATGCTACATTCAAAATATTATACAACAAAGTTAAATAATTGTAAAGAATGTAAAGGCTATTGCAAGATCATTGCTTGAGTGACACTGCCAAAATAACTGGCAGTGCAAATCATCAAAAAAAAAAAAAAAACATTAAAACATTTTCTTCATGCATGATGATATTGCTTTAATCGTTCATTGTCTCTTTTGCATTTCGTTCAACTTGAAATCATTTGAGTATGTGTGTTGGGCTTATTTGAACAGGACACACCCCTAGTTTCATGATTCCCATAGGCACAAGTCAAAAGAGTGCATATGATTCCCAGAGCGATTATGCAGATTTTTTCTCTTAAATCCTACGGGGGAAATAGGGTCCTAAGCTCTTAATCTGGACCTGGAGAATTCTGCTGTGAGGACATAAAGCATTGAAGCTCATCTCATATGAATCAGGAAACACACGTCTCCAAGCAACAGCACAAAGCCAACTTCCTTTTTCCATCTGCACAGAATTAGAAAGGCTTTGGCGAAACACATAAAGTGTCACAATGCTGATTTCTCTTATGGGCCTTGACACTTTACAGCGAGAAAGGCCTTGTTCAGAATCAGCTCCTCCATGAAAAAGAATCACAATCCAATAGAAGCACAACATCCTAACAACCAAATCCCATTTTATAAATTAAGTCAGAATTTTGATAGAATCTCACAAACTCAGATACAATATTTTAACAAAAATAGTTTATTTTTAAGAATACATCATTATTATTATTATTATTATTTGGTATTACAAATAATAATGAATACATAAAGTAATAATATATAAAATAAAGATTTGAGGCGTCAGTCGTCATCTGATTATTTGCTTGCTTCTGTCTGTCTGTGTTATTACACATTGCTGAAATAGTAGTCTTCAGCCAGCCACACAGTGTGGGGTCAGTCAGACTCACTCATGAATGCTACTGGCAGGAATGAATCTATTGATGATTAAAATGTAGAGCCGCTTGCTGGGTGACTGCGGTCATATTATCTATAGCAGGTGTTTTTACATAGTAATGTGGTAACATGATTTGCTAGGAAACTCAAAAACACGTGCATTTATCTATTTCTCTTTATTTCGGTATAGTTCAATAACATGCAAAAGAACATAACTAACTGACACAACTCCCTTTTAGAAATGTCTAAATATATCATTGCTAGAGAGGTATTTTAAACTGATATGATTATGTGACAACATAATGCCAGTGAACATGATTAGAATAAGGGCATGTTTACACAACAACGACATTTTAAAATCAGAAATGTTTTTCCTTTGCGTTTTTGAAAAGTTTTGTGTACAGGCAGTGGTTGAAGTGGGATTTGGCAGGTGGGGGAGCCCTCAAATTTTGTGTAGGTGCAACAGGGAAAAAGACTTATCGTGAGACAGCATACAGAGTATCGTGGTATAGAAATAATTCTTGGGACAAGACTGTCACTGTGGCACCAAGTATCACAATACTTACTTGATATTTTAATGTTTTTATTTTGTTTTGGCAGACTGCCTTATTCTGTGTAATTACTATTCATGGACATTTTGTCTCTTTCAATATTGACACGCTGGAGTGTTAGCCAACTGCCTTGCAGTTAACCTTACGTTTGTCACAAGGTTATGATAGTTTTGCATTCTTAAATAATTTTTTTTATTTTAATATCGTTTTCGATTTTGTTTTAAATTTCAGTTTATTTTTAGTAAGTTTCATCAATGGTTTTGTTAGTTTTAGTTAATTGAGTGGTTAATGGCCTCAGCAACTTCACACGCAAACAGGCATTTCCCTTAACAGCCATAGGCCAGATTTTCACCCACAGTAAAGAGCTTGTTAATAACGAAAATGTTTATTGATTTTTGCTAGTTAATATTTTATTTCAGTAACTGTTGTTAGTTTCATTTATTATTATTATTATTATTATTATTATTATTATTATTATTATTATTATTATTATTCCACTTTACAAAAAGAAAAGAAAAGAAAAAAAATATTGACCAATTTTAAGTCTTAGTTTCAGTTTTTGTTTACGAAAATATCCTTATTGAATTCCTCACTGACTACCTGATGAACAGAGCCATACCGCCCTGCAAATAATAGTCGAACTCGGAGCCTTGCTCGTTCTTTAACTTGTGTTTGTTGCCCTGTCTAAACTTTGGATATTTGAAATTAGCCTACTTCACCTTAGACTTTTAACTCCACTGCAACATCCACTATTTATGGCTAGAACAGCAACTGTAAACACCACGACTAGCGTTGAACCAGCAATGCCCTCAAATCAGGCAGGAGAACCATGACTGAGAACATAACACAAGTCGGGAAGCATGTTTGTGAAGGAGGGGCCAGGGGATGATATTACTTGATGCGTAAAGACTCCTTCAGATCAGAACCACCAGGCTGGCTTTTTTTTTTTTTTTTTACACTTGCCATTCCTTTCCTTTAGAGTGGCACACTGTCGCCCTTCCTACATAACATCCAAATTATTCAAATCATGTAACTTTACGTAAACTTTACTTTATGTAAATATAGTCTTGGCCCAGACATGCTCAAATACTTTAAATTAAATGCCTATTCAGCTATACAACATGTGTTGTTTTCCCAGCCAGCTTTCTGTGCACATGATCTGAAACACAGAAGTATAGGCTTCTTTGGGCCTCAGGTGAGCACGCAAATGGACAAGTACAGTACACACAAAAATGTGTCTAAGTGGCCATATCTTGGCAAGTTTTCCCTTAGTTATGTCTTAAGGGAACATAAACAGCTGGGAAAATAATTTAATACTTGTCAGTATATTAGATACTGTATGTGCATTCAGACTTAAAGTGACAGCAACCTAATTAACCGTTATCTCTGTAATTAAAAGGGATAGTTCACCCAAATATCAAAATTATGTCATTAATAACTTACCCTCATGTTGTTCCAAACCAGTGAGACCTCCGTTTATCTTTGGAACATAGCTTAAGATATTTTAGATTTAGGGCCCTATTTTAACGATCTGAAATGCAAGTGTCAAAGCGCGAAGCGCAAGTAAGTTTGTGGGCGGGTCTCGGCGCTGTTGCTATTTTCCCGGCGGGATAAATGGCTCTTGCACCCGGCGCAAATCTAAAATGGTTTGGTCTGAAGTAGCTTCATTATTCATAGGTGTGTTTTGGGCGTAACGTGAAATAAACCAATCAGAGCGTCATCCAACATTCCCTTTAAAAGCAGGTGCGCAAGTTCCATTATGGATTGCTATTATTATGGCGTATTTACCAGGCGCACGCCAGGAGCGGTTCACAGCCGAGGAGACTGATGTTCTTGTAAGAGCAGTGAAAGACAGAGAAGTTGTGTTGTATGGGGATGGGAGAAACCCACCCAAAATAGCGTCGGTTAAACAGGCGTGGGAGGAAATAGCCACAATTGTTTCATCGATTTTTTTTCCTGGTTCTTGATGGACAAACCAATTTGTCAGATGTCCTTATATACATATATGTCTTGCCACTATTGGGCAAACAGGTCTGATCCTTAATTACTACAAGTAGCCTGAATAATTTGTAAGCTAGATTTATGCCTATTATGGCACACCACAATGATTTCCGTCATCTCATGTGTTAATATTTTTTTAGTGTAACAATTTATGATTTGCAAAAATAACTGTTGCATCTGTGTAGATTACATGAGCAAAGTGTATGTGCGTTACATTATGGTCAAGCATGCGCCCTTAAAATAGCATAATGAACAACGCGCAATGTGCCACTGACTTTAGACTAGTTTTTTTCTGGTCAGTGGCACAATTGTTTAATGGAACTGCAAAATAGCACCAGGGATTGTTTGCACCGGAACACGCCTCCTTTTTTGCGCTGAACCGCCCAGGGAGCGCAAGTTCATTCACTAGTTTAGCGACGTGCTTCTGTGGAGGGAAAAGCGCGCTTTGCGCAGGTGCAAAATAGGAATGACACATGCGTCGGTATACAAAGTGAATTGCGCTGGGTGCAAGATAGGGCCCTTAGTCTGAGAGCTCTCAGTCCCTCCATTGAAACTGTGTATACGGTATACTGTCCATGTCCAGAGGGTCAGTTAGAATTTTTATGGAAGCATCGAAAATACATTTTGGTCCAAAAATAGCAAAGAAATATGACTTTATTCAGGATTGTCTTCTCTTCCTTGTCTGTTGTGAGAGACAGTTCAAAACAAAGCAGTTTGTGATATCCGGTTCGCGAAGGAATCATTCGATGTAACCGGATCTTTTTGAACCAGTTCACCGAATCGAACTGAATCGTTTTAAACGGTTCGCATCTCCAATACGCATTAATCCGCAAATGACAAATGACTTTTAATGTGGCTGACACTCCCTCTGAGTTAAAACAAACCAATATCCCGGAGTAATTCATTTACTCAAACAGTACACTGACTGAACTGCTGTGAAGAGAGAACTGAAGATGAACACCGAGCCGAGCCAGATAACGAACAAAAGATTGACTCTTCTTGAGTCAAGAACCGTTTCTGTCAGACGCGTCCGATTCGTGAACCAAGGAGCTGATGATACTGCGAATGTGTGATTCAGTGTGAAGCAGACTGACACACAGAGCGTCTGAACTGAACTGATTGTTTTAGTGATTGATTCTGAAATGATTCTGTGCTAATGTTATGAGCCCAGGTAAACCGAAGGCTTGAATCAAGGGCAATCATCACCAATGACACCATTACGTCAAGCGCAAAAGAACCGGTGAACCGTTTTCTTCAACCTGTTTATTGAATTGAACTGTCCGAAAGAACTACTGGTGATCCCAAAACCGATGTAACCGGTTCTTGACCCGTGAATGAGTCAGTCTATTGTTCAGGACTACTTTGATGATGTTTTTCTTACCTTTCTGGACACGGACAGTAGACCATACACACAGCTTCAATGGAGGGACTGAGAGCTCTCAGACTAAATCTAAAATATCTTAAACTGTGTTCATGAAGATAAGCGGAGGTCTTACGGGTTTGGAACAACATGAAGGTGAGTTATTAATGACATAATTTTGCTATTTGGGTGAACTATCCCTTTAATGTTAATCAAACTAAAGAAAATTAGAGACTCATTCACTGCTCATTTGCTCATATGATGCAGTGTTTTATTCTTAGTTTTGATTACTTCATTTAATTCCTGTGTAGTATGCCAATATTTTTAGTAGGCTAAGTTGTTGATTTCATTTGTGTATCATATCTGTCATGTTGTTTGTAGTTCTTTCTTTCATTATTATTATTATTATTATTTGGTATTACAAATAATAATGAATACATAAAGTAATAATATATAAAATAAAGATTTGAGGCGTCAGTCGTCATCTGATTATTTGCTTGCTTCTGTCTGTCTGTGTTATTACACATTGCTGAAATAGTAGTCTTCAGCCAGCCACACAGTGTGGGGTCAGTCAGACTCACTCATGAATGCTACTGGCAGGAATGAATCTATTGATGATTAAAATGTAGAGCCGCTTGCTGGGTGACTGCGGTCATATTATCTATAGCAGGTGTTTTTACATAGTAATGTGGTAACATGATTTGCTAGTGTAACGGTTCTTCATGCGTCAGCCTCGTTGTGTTGTGTATGTGGAGCTGCAACTGCATATGGGGAAACCAAACTGAATCAGGATAATAAGCATGACGACATTGCAGACAGAGACATAAACAGCCCACAGCAGTTATCAGAAGTTCTGCTGTGGATTACCCATAATTCGCTATTTTTAGCACCGCAGCGCAATACAAAGTGACGCCAGCAGACGACGCTGTCCCCATTTATGCAGGAATTTAACAGAACCTATATACAACCCGTTACATACACCCCCCTAAATTACTGCTAAATCAGGGAAGCGCATCCAACACAGAGAAAACTGAAGAACTGAAAAAAAATAAATAAATAAATAAAAATAAAAAAAGAATTACATTGAGCGCTACTGCCTTTTAGTCAGTTACAAAACTCCCCCTATAGAGATATGTAAGGATAGGCTGGTACCAAAACCTAAACCTTAACATAGACACAAGAGATGCCGTTTACACCCCTCCTAATTGACACAGCTCAAAAACTCCAGAGAAAAATGGAGTATCCGTCTACACTCAAACGGCACATTGTAAAGTCTCAGGCTACACTGCAAAAACATGTCTCATAAGAGTAACAAAAGAACCCACGGAAGACCTTGAATCTTCCACAACCTGGTCATTCATCTCACAAATTAATCTCTTGGGAAGTTTAATGGTCCTACCAATCCTAGTCATGTCTTGCTTTGGCTGGGTGCAAATTACAGGCTCAACTGATTCTAAGTCTACACTACTGGGAACATGTGCATGTGCATCAGCTGGCGAGTGTGTGGGGAGCTGTATGGGCTGACTGTGGGCAGACTGATCGTCTAGGAATGATGACTGGCTCACATCACTGTCCCGGCCAGTACATCCATGACTGTCATCGCCAACATCATCCACAGGAATATTCTCCACTGCATTGAATGAACTAGGTAAGTCGACAACAACCTCATCAAGTTCAGCATTCTTTCCAGTTTTCAAAATCCACTGCAATGTTTTTTCATCACCATCAAGTTGGTCATGAGGCAAAGCATTACCAGGATCACTGCCTGCTTCAACTGACAGGGAAACAGACAACAAGTCAACTTCATCGTCTCTCAACAGGAAACTGACTGGAAGGAGCAAGTTCCGGTGAACTGTTTTTTCTTTGCCAGTGACTGTATCCTTCACACGGTAGACATTGATTGCTGATCTTACTGACAACACTTCATAAGGAATTGACTCCCATTTGTCTGCAACCTTCCGTTTTCCTCTTTCACCTCTGTTTGCCAACAAAACCCTGTCCCCAACAATCAATGGAGAGCCTTTTACTTTGCGGTCATAGAGCTTAGCATGACGAGCCTGTTCAGCTGAACTGTGCCTCTGAGCAACCTCTGCTGCCTCACTAAGGTCTCTTTTGAGGTGGGATACGAACTCTGAGTGAGTAATGACATGATCATCCTTTAAAGCATGTTGGAACATTACATCAATGGGAAGTCTGGGAATCCTCCCAAACATGAGGTAAAAGGGTGCAAAGCCGGTTGTCTCGTGGACAGTGCAATTATAACAGAAAGTCAACATTCTTAGCGACTGGGGCCACTTTGATTTGGACTTGGGGGGTAAGGTTCTGATCATGCTCCCAAGGGTTCTGTTGAAACGCTCTGTGATCCCATTACCCATCGGGTGGTAAGGCGTAGTGTGCGATTTCTTTATACCAGCCATATTCAACAGTTCCTTGATGAGCTTACTCTCAAAATTAGCCCCCTGATCAGAATGCACACGCTTCGGGAAGCCATATATACAGAACATATCATCCCATAATCGGCGAGCCACTTGTTGTGCAGACTGGTTCTTACACGGAAAAGCAAAGGCCATCTTGGTGAAATGATCTGTCGCTACGAGAACATCAACTGACTTGTCTCCTTGCTCTGCTGACCAGAAATCAATACAAATCAATTCCATAGGCTCTGTGGTGTGAATGTTCTCCAAGGGAGCACAAGCATTAGGCTCTGGCGCCTTACCAAGAATGCAACGCTTGCAGTTTTTGACATAATGCACAATATCATGCGCCATACCCATCCAAAAAAACCTGTGTCTGGCCAGTGAGAGTGTACGTGAGCGTCCTTGGTGACCTGCAGCATCATGTATGCCATGAAGAACTTGTTGTTTCAGGCAATCTGGTACAATGAACTGATAAAGTTTGTTGTTCATGTTGTGATCTTTCTTCACTTTATATAGCATACCATCTTGCAATGTGAGTTTGTTCCAGTGCTTGAGCAGCTTGATTACACTACGAGACTCCTTTGCACGTTCATGTTTGTCAGGTCTCTTGTGTCTCTGGACATAGTAAATAACTCTACTCACGGTGCTGTCCTGCTCCTGCATAGTCAGAAGAGTGCTTTTAGGCAGAGCAGTGGCACAATCCTCTTTCTCCAGATAAGGGATGACCCCCGTCCCCATTACACGGCTTGTCCCACCAGAGCAATGTGCATCCAAGAGAGCGGAGATCTCCTGAGATGTAAACTCGCCCTGGGAAAGTGGGTGGGGAAGATTAGAGCCTGAGTCAACATCCATACTCACAAGCTGACAGTTGTTTGTGTATCTGAAAGCATCTTGAACGGTTTCATCCACCACACCATTCAGTTGATTTAACAAAGCATGATATGGCTCCGTCACAAGGCGATGACTGATGCTAGACTGGACAAAAGGCTCTCTGCTGAGTGCATCTGCCACTATGTTCTTAGCACCTGGCACATATTTCAGATCGAAACTATAGGATGCCAGCTTTGCTACCCAACGCTGCTCACACGCATCAAGTCTTGGTTTAGTGAGTATGTAGGTGAGTGGGTTGTTGTCAGTCCAGGCTGTAAAATGACGACCTTTCAACCAATAATGGAATTTATCACATACTGCCCATTTTAGGGCTAAAAACTCAAGCCTGTGCGCGGGGTAGTTCATTTGGGAGCGTGAGAGTGTCTTGCTCGCAAAAGCCACTGGCCTCGCCATGTCACTGCCTCTGGGGATCTGGGAGAGTACTGCACCCAACCCATCGAAAGAAGCGTCCACGGCCAATATGAAATGGTCATCAAAATCAGGGTGAGCTAATGTTACACTTGTAAGCAAATCATGTTTTAAAGTCTCAAATGCACATTTGCATTCCTCAGTCCAATCTGATTGTGTGAGTTTAACATGTAGAACTTTCTTTTTAGGATGCCTCCCTCTCTTTTTGAAGCACTGCGTGTCTGGCTGGGAGATAAGCTTGAAGAGGGGCTTTGCCTTGGCTGAACAACTCTCAATAAAATGTTGATAATACAACACCATACCCAAAAACGATCTAATTTTCTTAGGACAAGGAGTGACGCCATCCGAGTTCATTAAATCAGACACCTGCACATCAGCAATGGCCTGAACTTTCTCAGGATCAGTACAGACTCCATCCTCACAAACAATGTGGCCCAAGAATTTCACAGATCTTCTCAGAAAATTACATTTCTTTGGTGCAAGCTTTAAATTGTGAGTCTTCAACCTAGAAAATACCATCTCCAGTCGGTCGAGTGCAAGCTGTTCTGTTGGAGCGAAAACCAAAAGATCGTCAAGGTAACACAACAGACTGGTGAAGTTCTTGTCACCGAAAATCGACATCATCATACGCATAAACGTAGCAGGACTGTTTGTGAGGCCTTGAGGCATTCGATTGTATTCGTGGAGTCCGAATGGTGATGAGAAGGCTGTATACTTTTTGTCTTCCTCATGTAGTGGCACATTGTAGAAACCGGATGTCAGGTCCATAGTGGAGAAGAAGGCATTTCCGCCTAGAGCAGCGAGTGCATCCGACTGGTGTGGGAGAGGATGAGCATCTTTTACTGTCCTGGCATTGAGCCATCTGAAGTCATTACAGATCCTGGGGTCACCATTTTTCTTCCACACAATTACTAAAGGTGATGCGTACTCACTGTTAGACTTCCTTATTATGCCACTCTCCTCCATGTCATTCAGGGCTGTTCGCAATTTCTCATAGTGACTTGGTGGTATCCTACGATAAGGTAGACGAAACGGCTTGTCGTCAACCAAACGGATCCTATGAACAAAATCTTTTGCCAAGCCACAATCCATCTTGTTCCTCGAGAAAATAGACTCATGAGTTGTGATGATGCTGAAGAGTTTGTTCTTCCACTCAAGAGACACTTGACATGCACTTAAGTCTAAATCTTTCAATCCCAGGTCCCTCAAAATTTTGGTTAACTCCTCTTCCGACTGAAGAGGTTGTTTGGCGATGTGATTGGACTGAGCACTGGACTGGATGTTACACTGGACACTTTCAGCCTCTGTGAAATCCTCTACTGCAATGCATGGGGATACATCAGCGATTTTTGCATTCCTTCTCAGTGTAACAGGGCGATTAGTGGGGTTAACTAGTTTAACTGGAACTAAACCATCACCAAATAGTGGTGCGATAACTCTGCCGACCAAGATCTGTTTAGACCTGGAGTTAGACTGGGTGGGCTCTATGACTACAGTGCTACCCACAGACACTATGGCATTGCTAGGGAGTTTACCCCAAACTAGATATTCACTCTGTGGTTGCAATGTTACACTGCCTTTAAGTTTGGCTGTACCCACTTTGTCTGGAACAATATCACCTTTCCACCTCTCTGTGTTAGAGAGTAAAGACAAAAACTGAAAGGATTCATCCATTCCATCTCCGCTTGGCATGTTCATCAACTTCCAGTAGCCAACGGTGGTCCTCAGTAAAGTCAACAGCAGTTTGATGGCATTGCTGCCAAGAATCAGTTCTTCTGTCTGACCTGGCACAACCAGAACAGGGATTATCATTTTACATCCATAAACGGAGACTGTGACATCATATATCCCTTTGGGATAAACTCTGTGACCTCCACATCCAACAATGACGACATTATCTGCTGAAATTGTTATCAAGGTAGGATTGGCTTTCAACAGGTTAGTTTCAACTGCTTCGCTTATGGTGCATGCCATAGAGCCGCTATCAATCAGTGCCCTCAGCATTGGGCCATTTTCGACAGACACAGGGGTATAGAACAGACTGTCAATCATGGGGACGTGCTGTAAGCATTGAAAAATAACAGTTTTGTCAGAAGGGGCAATACTTTTGTGTACCTCATATACAGACTCACAATCCTCAGTATCACAAATGGGAGGCTGACTAATTAGATCTACACTGCCCTCCCCCTCATGCAGATCTGTTAGTTTCCCTGATTGGACGGAGGCAGAGTAGCCCGTGGTACAGGACAGTTGCGTCGGGAATGGCCGGGTGACAGGCACTGAAAACATAAATGATGTTCACGGCAGTGGACTAGAGCAGAGTGAGCGCCATCGTTACAGATAGCACAAGGTAAGGCATCTAAACCATCAATTCTTGGGAATCTGGCATAGCGTCGACCTGGGTTAGGCTGTCGTACACAGGAATTGCGCATTAAAACTTTCTCTAGCATGTCGATTACTCTCTCTAGATTAGCCTGATCTGTAGATCCACACGGCTGTGATCCAGAGTCCTTACACGCAATGGAAACTGCATTAACATCAACTTTGCAAACATTTGTTTTATCAGTCCTACCAACATAAGACAAGTTAGCAGGTTTGAAGTTGGACTCTGATTTATGTGCATTTAACACAGCTTGCACTTCATGGGCAGACCACTTCTCAATGGACTTGGATCGAAAAGTCAGAGCCAAATCTTTACTGGGACAATGGCGGATAAACATGTGGGCAATCTCTGTTCCTGGATTATCAAATGATTTGCCTTGCTCCTTCAAGCATTCAGAGGCTACATCTGCTGCTTTGTTTAGCCTCAACCAGTAATCGTAAGGCTCCTCATCCTCATTAGGCAAAGTGGTGTAAAAGTCAGAGAGGGGAACTGGTGAGTACTGACTGCAACTGAAATGCTTACGAAGCAGACTGTAAATAGCATTGGGGCTGGACTGGTTGTCAGATTCGCTGTTCCTAATCCAAAATTTTACTACGTCTTTTGCTCTGCCCCGCAGGTGAACAAGTATCTCCTCAACATGTTCGGCAGTATTCATGTTTCCCTTCTTAACAAATGCCCTCATCAGATCTTCCCACTCCTCTATGTCAACTGGGTCAGATCCATCCCCTCTGAAGGAAGGAGGCTCTTTGACGTTCCTGTGTGTGACCAAGTGAGCCTGGGATATATCCACAGTGTTGGAAGGTCGAGTCAGTGTGGTACTGCCAATATGTGGGTTGCTATGTGTGTCTGACCTCAGGCTAGGTGTGTTAAGACGAGATATAATACTGTCGGCTATCTGTTCTCCAATCATTAAAGCAATTGAACCTACTTGATCTAACAAATCAGGGGCAACATGTTCAGTGTGTGGTGTAGAATTAGTGACTGGTTGCCTATGTGGGTTACGCATATCAGTAATGTCAGGGGGATCAAGTGAAAAGTCAACCCTATTCACTCCTGAAGCAACGTTACCACCAACAAAAGGACTATCAAGAAAGGAAGCAGGTAGCTGCAGTACACCTCTCCCCCTACCAACAGAAGCTGGAGTACGAGCCGGCGAATCAAATCCATTTTCGCTCATTATGACTGCACTTCAAAACAAAAGCAGAAAAAAAAAATAAAAAGTCAACTAACAGGAGAAAACTGACCCAAAATAATAATAGGAAAAATAAAAAAAAATCAGAGCAGGAAGAGTCTTTTTTGAGCAAAGGATAACATAGAGATGTCCTCTTCAGAAGACCACAGTCCACGATGTCCAAACGAAGCCACAGCTACAGAGGTCCCTCAATGGCAGGCAGACGTCCACTTACTCACAGTCACGGCACCAATGTAACGGTTCTTCATGCGTCAGCCTCGTTGTGTTGTGTATGTGGAGCTGCAACTGCATATGGGGAAACCAAACTGAATCAGGATAATAAGCATGACGACATTGCAGACAGAGACATAAACAGCCCACAGCAGTTATCAGAAGTTCTGCTGTGGATTACCCATAATTCGCTATTTTTAGCACCGCAGCGCAATACAAAGTGACGCCAGCAGACGACGCTGTCCCCATTTATGCAGGAATTTAACAGAACCTATATACAACCCGTTACACTAGGAAACTCAAAAACACTTGCAATCATCTATTTCTCTTTATTTCGGTATAGTTCAATAACATGCAAAAGAACATAACTAACTGACACAACTCCCTTTTAGAAATGTCTAAATATATCATTGCTAGAGAGGTATTTTAAACTGATATGATTATGTGACAACATAATGCCAGTGAACATGATTAGAATAAGGGCATGTTTACACAACAACGACATTTTAAAATCAGAAATGTTTTTCCTTTGCGTTTTTGAAAAGTTTTGTGTACAGGCAGTGGTTGAAGTGGGATTTGGCAGGTGGGGGAGCCCTCAAATTTTGTGTAGGTGCAACAGGGAAAAAGACTTATCGTGAGACAGCATACAGAGTATCGTGGTATAGAAATAATTCTTGGGACAAGACTGTCACTGTGGCACCAAGTATCACAATACTTACTTGATATTTTAATGTTTTTATTTTGTTTTGGCAGACTGCCTTATTCTGTGTAATTACTATTCATGGACATTTTGTCTCTTTCAATATTGACACGCTGGAGTGTTAGCCAACTGCCTTGCAGTTAACCTTACGTTTGTCACAAGGTTATGATAGTTTTGCATTCTTAAATAATTTTTTTTATTTTAATATCGTTTTCGATTTTGTTTTAAATTTCAGTTTATTTTTAGTAAGTTTCATCAATGGTTTTGTTAGTTTTAGTTAATTGAGTGGTTAATGGCCTCAGCAACTTCACACGCAAACTTTTTTTCACCCACAGTAAAGAGCTTGTTAATAACGAAAATGTTTATTGATTTTTGCTAGTTAATATTTTATTTCAGTAACTGTTGTTAGTTTCATTTATTATTATTATTATTATTATTATTATTATTATTATTATTATTATTATTATTCCACTTTACAAAAAGAAAAGAAAAGAAAAAAAATATTGACCAATTTTAAGTCTTAGTTTCAGTTTTTGTTTACGAAAATATCCTTATTGAATTCCTCACTGACTACCTGATGAACAGAGCCATACCGCCCTGCAAATAATAGTCGAACTCGGAGCCTTGCTCGTTCTTTAACTTGTGTTTGTTGCCCTGTCTAAACTTTGGATATTTGAAATTAGCCTACTTCACCTTAGACTTTTAACTCCACTGCAACATCCACTATTTATGGCTAGAACAGCAACTGTAAACACCACGACTAGCGTTGAACCAGCAATGCCCTCAAATCAGGCAGGAGAACCATGACTGAGAACATAACACAAGTCGGGAAGCATGTTTGTGAAGGAGGGGCCAGGGGATGATATTACTTGATGCGTAAAGACTCCTTCAGATCAGAACCACCAGGCTGGCTTTTTTTTTTTTTTTTTACACTTGCCATTCCTTTCCTTTAGAGTGGCACACTGTCGCCCTTCCTACATAACATCCAAATTATTCAAATCATGTAACTTTACGTAAACTTTACTTTATGTAAATATAGTCTTGGCCCAGACATGCTCAAATACTTTAAATTAAATGCCTATTCAGCTATACAACATGTGTTGTTTTCCCAGCCAGCTTTCTGTGCACATGATCTGAAACACAGAAGTATAGGCTTCTTTGGGCCTCAGGTGAGCACGCAAATGGACAAGTACAGTACACACAAAAATGTGTCTAAGTGGCCATATCTTGGCAAGTTTTCCCTTAGTTATGTCTTAAGGGAACATAAACAGCTGGGAAAATAATTTAATACTTGTCAGTATATTAGATACTGTATGTGCATTCAGACTTAAAGTGACAGCAGCCTAATTAACCGTTATCTCTGTAATTAAAAGGGATAGTTCACCCAAATATCAAAATTATGTCATTAATAACTTACCCTCATGTTGTTCCAAACCAGTGAGACCTCCGTTTATCTTTGGAACATAGCTTAAGATATTTTAGATTTAGGGCCCTATTTTAACGATCTGAAATGCAAGTGTCAAAGCGCGAAGCGCAAGTAAGTTTGTGGGCGGGTCTCGGCGCTGTTGCTATTTTCCCGGCGGGATAAATGGCTCTTGCACCCGGCGCAAATCTAAAATGGTTTGGTCTGAAGTAGCTTCATTATTCATAGGTGTGTTTTGGGCGTAACGTGAAATAAACCAATCAGAGCGTCATCCAACATTCCCTTTAAAAGCAGGTGCGCAAGTTCCATTATGGATTGCTATTATTATGGCGTATTTACCAGGCGCACGCCAGGAGCGGTTCACAGCCGAGGAGACTGATGTTCTTGTAAGAGCAGTGAAAGACAGAGAAGTTGTGTTGTATGGGGATGGGAGAAACCCACCCAAAATAGCGTCGGTTAAACAGGCGTGGGAGGAAATAGCCACAATTGTTTCATCGATTTTTTTTCCTGGTTCTTGATGGACAAACCAATTTGTCAGATGTCCTTATATACATATATGTCTTGCCACTATTGGGCAAACAGGTCTGATCCTTAATTACTACAAGTAGCCTGAATAATTTGTAAGCTAGATTTATGCCTATTATGGCACACCACAATGATTTCCGTCATCTCATGTGTTAATATTTTTTTAGTGTAACAATTTATGATTTGCAAAAATAACTGTTGCATCTGTGTAGATTACATGAGCAAAGTGTATGTGCGTTACATTATGGTCAAGCATGCGCCCTTAAAATAGCATAATGAACAACGCGCAATGTGCCACTGACTTTAGACTAGTTTTTTTCTGGTCAGTGGCACAATTGTTTAATGGAACTGCAAAATAGCACCAGGGATTGTTTGCACCGGAACACGCCTCCTTTTTTGCGCTGAACCGCCCAGGGAGCGCAAGTTCATTCACTAGTTTAGCGACGTGCTTCTGTGGAGGGAAAAGCGCGCTTTGCGCAGGTGCAAAATAGGAATGACACATGCGTCGGTATACAAAGTGAATTGCGCTGGGTGCAAGATAGGGCCCTTAGTCTGAGAGCTCTCAGTCCCTCCATTGAAACTGTGTATACGGTATACTGTCCATGTCCAGAGGGTCAGTTAGAATTTTTATGGAAGCATCGAAAATACATTTTGGTCCAAAAATAGCAAAGAAATATGACTTTATTCAGGATTGTCTTCTCTTCCTTGTCTGTTGTGAGAGACAGTTCAAAACAAAGCAGTTTGTGATATCCGGTTCGCGAAGGAATCATTCGATGTAACCGGATCTTTTTGAACCAGTTCACCGAATCGAACTGAATCGTTTTAAACGGTTCGCATCTCCAATACGCATTAATCCGCAAATGACAAATGACTTTTAATGTGGCTGACACTCCCTCTGAGTTAAAACAAACCAATATCCCGGAGTAATTCATTTACTCAAACAGTACACTGACTGAACTGCTGTGAAGAGAGAACTGAAGATGAACACCGAGCCGAGCCAGATAACGAACAAAAGATTGACTCTTCTTGAGTCAAGAACCGTTTCTGTCAGACGCGTCCGATTCGTGAACCAAGGAGCTGATGATACTGCGAATGTGTGATTCAGTGTGAAGCAGACTGACACACAGAGCGTCTGAACTGAACTGATTGTTTTAGTGATTGATTCTGAAATGATTCTGTGCTAATGTTATGAGCCCAGGTAAACCGAAGGCTTGAATCAAGGGCAATCATCACCAATGACACCATTACGTCAAGCGCAAAAGAACCGGTGAACCGTTTTCTTCAACCTGTTTATTGAATTGAACTGTCCGAAAGAACTACTGGTGATCCCAAAACCGATGTAACCGGTTCTTGACCCGTGAATGAGTCAGTCTATTGTTCAGGACTACTTTGATGATGTTTTTCTTACCTTTCTGGACACGGACAGTAGACCATACACACAGCTTCAATGGAGGGACTGAGAGCTCTCAGACTAAATCTAAAATATCTTAAACTGTGTTCATGAAGATAAGCGGAGGTCTTACGGGTTTGGAACAACATGAAGGTGAGTTATTAATGACATAATTTTGCTATTTGGGTGAACTATCCCTTTAATGTTAATCAAACTAAAGAAAATTAGAGACTCATTCACTGCTCATTTGCTCATATGATGCAGTGTTTTATTCTTAGTTTTGATTACTTCATTTAATTCCTGTGTAGTATGCCAATATTTTTAGTAGGCTAAGTTGTTGATTTCATTTGTGTATCATATCTGTCATGTTGTTTGTAGTTCTTTCTTTCTTTCTTTCTTTCTTTCTTTCTTTCTTTCTTTCTTTCTTTCTTTCTTTCTTTCTTTCTTCCTTTAATGGTCACTGTTGTTTGATTACAGTGAAACTGCTCTGGAAGAACAGATCAAGGGATGGTGGTCTTTGATTTATTTATTTTTTATTTTTTGAACACACTGACTGGGGCCTCCTGACCCTGGCCCCCAGATGTCTAGGACCAGCACTGTAAGCACCTCTCGTTGCTCTAGGGATGGAGTGGACTACAAGGAGGTGTGTGTGGCCCAGACTTAGAGGTAAGTGCGGACCTAGGATAATAAAGCCCACTAAAAGCGATAAAGCTTTTTTTGCATTTGTTTCCCAAACACTGGAATAGTCTTCCTGATAACGTTTGGGGTTCAGACATACTCTCTCTGTTTAAAAAGACACATCTATTTGGCCAAACATTTAAATAATGCATTGCATAATGTTGTACTGTTGTATCTGATCAAATGCATATTATTATTCCTTAGCTTGGGTTGAACAAATAAATTTTGCTTGGTTGGAACAGCAGCTATGCTATTTATGTCTCTATTTGTTTCTCTAATTCAGATTGACATCCCGTGGTAACTAGGAATTGCACAAACTTTAGTCTGGATCCAGCCCTGAATTTTAACGTACATATCTGCCATTTGTACATCAATTTGAAATAGTCAAGCTACTACTAATTATATTGTAGAAACTTAATTTTCTGTATAGCTGCTTTGCATTTATTTGTATTGTGAAAGGCGCTATACAAATAAACTGAACCGGACTGAATTTAATTAAATAAAGAGAGAGGACAACCTTCTTGGCCATGGTAGGACTACCTGGGATGGCCTCGATGGTCACTGCAGTTGGGCCAAGATGGACCGGTGAGCTGAAGTGACAGGCAGGACAGGGCCCTCTGAGACCGGGATGGGAGTGCCAGGACACCATTTCAGAAGAGCACTCATCTTCTCAATGTGGCACATATGCTCCACTTACTACCCGTAACTCCAGCGGAGGAGATTTAACAATGCTGATGAGAGAATGTGGGTGTTAGGGCATCCATTAAAGAAAAATTTCATACCAGTCTCACAAATGAGACCAGTCTTGATGCTTTGTCATGGAGGACCTGTGCAGAAGCCCTAATGGGGAGAAGTTAGTTTGCAACTTGCTTATCTACTAATGGCCCATAATCCCTTATCTTGTATTCTGGGAAGGTGGTTAAGTGAGAATGTTGAGTAATACCAATTATTAGCTTAACTGAAGCACACATCATTAATCCAATTAATAGCAGTGGTGGCAGTAGTGATGCCATTGTTAGAAAATAAATAATTAATAATCAAACAAAAAATTAAAGCACCATTGCGTAAAGCATATTGCATCCTCCATTTAATCAGCATCTGGCTTTCTTCATTAAATATCATCTTAACAAACACCTGAGCCTAATTTAAAAAAACTTTTTAAGGCTCATTTAAATTCATAGGCTCTTGATTACAGTGCTGGGTGCAGATGGTACAGTATGAGCATGACTCAGATCCAAGCCTGGAAATAAAATGAGGATATTTAAGCTTTAATAGTTATTTTACAGTGTAGCAACTTTCCAATCAGAGTTGTGTCCTCTTCCACTGCTTCAGAAAGTAAAATTTTAATTGGATACGAAAATCAGATCTGAACAAGACAATGTTGTACATCAGATTTGCTTAAAACCCATCAGAGAATTGCAATGTGTTAATGATGCTATTATGAAACATTGACTAAAAATCTAGCTGAGATAAGCTGCCCATATGAGTTTATGGGTTAATGCCAAGAATCATTGCTGCAAAAAGCAGTGCATTAAGTCCTTATTTACACATTTGATGTTACCATTCATCAATAGATGCTTTTGTTTTAGTTTTTTTGTCACATCCATTATGTCTGTCACTTGCTAAGATGCCAGCTACACTTAATTCATGTTGTGGCTCTGGTAAGGAGAAATAATTGGGAAGTCGTGGCCTAATGGTTAGAGAGTCGGACTCCCAATCGAAGGGTTGTGAGTTCGAGTCTCGGGCAGGAATTGTGGGTGGGGGTAGTGCATGAACAGTTCTCTCTCCACCTTCAATACCATGACTTGGGTGCCCTTGAGCAAGGCATTGAACCCCCAACTGCAACCCGGGCGCCGCAGCATAAATGGCTGCCCACTGGTCCGGGTGTGTGTTCACAGTGTGTGTGTGTGTTCACTGCTCTGTGTGTGTGCACTTTGGATGGGTTAAATGCAGAGCACAAATTCTGAGTATGGGTCACCATACTTGGCTGTATGTCACGTCACACTTAATTCCAGAAGACACAATAATTAAGTAAGTGAATAAGAAAATACATACTGTACATACACACATACATACAGCTATGACCAAAAGTTTTGGCAGTGACATATCAGCAGCACATGTGAAACTGTGAATGAGTACTAGTCAGGTCAAATCACTATCATACTAATTATATTGTAAGAGCAGACTGATTGCTATAAAAGGAGGGAAGAAGCACTTCCAGTTATTGTGTTCTTGTTAGAAATGGTTACCCTGAGAAAGCTCTTTGTGAATCATGAACAAATCCTTACAAATCGTTTACAAATCATGAAATGTTTCTTGTGTGACACGTTGGTCATGAGACACCTTTTATAGGCCATCAGTTGGGACTAAACCAGCTAATTTTAATTTCCACTGACAAGGGAGAGGATTGCTTTCTTATTACTGATAGATTTCAGCTGGTGTCTTGGCTTTCCATGCCTTTTTGCAGTTCCCTTTCTTCATGTGTTCAATACTTTGTTCCTGTGTCATTCTACTTTATTACACAGAACTTAATTTCTGAACTTATTTGTTTTGCTTTTCTTGTATGTATGGATTACTTGTTATGGAAATCGAAAATTTCAAGTTAAAAGCACCTTTAGAAATATTCTTGCTATAAATATATAAGTTTAATTATTTGTATTTTTTTTATGCTTTTGTTCACCAAGGATGCATTAAATGGAACAAAAGTATCATAAAGACATTTATAATTAACAATTATATTTTAAAGAAATTTTGTTCTTTGGAACGTTCTATTCATTAAACAATCATGATGAAATAATACTGATAATGCCCACAGAACAAAATCACTATATTTGAATTGTTTCTGAAGCATCATATGACACTGAAGAATATAAAAACAACTATAACAGGTATAAAAAATGTCATATTATTTCACAACTTCACTGTTTTATAGTTTTTTTGATCAAAGCACTACTTTTCATAAACCATAAAACATCTTACCATGTATAAGCCCCAAAAAAGGATAAAACATGAATAACAAGGTTATAAAATGTACAGTTTTTCAACACTTCTTCTGTTTGGATCAATAAAGGGCACCATTTGCCAATGAGATTAATGGAATTGCTAAAAGCCAGGTTTATAGACCTCCTTGTTTTCATCAAAATTAAAATAGGTTATTGTTTATTTATCTCTCTGTTTTCCTTGGCTAGTTAGTTTGTTCGTTGTTTCAGTGTCCAAAGTGCCCATGCATGTTCTAAAAAAATATGCTGAATCATTACGTTCCAGCTGAGGGGTTTGTCTCAAAGAGAAGAGCAGTCTCTAAGATGCTAATCGATGCAGTAATCAAGGCTGGGGACGTTACAGAGGGAGGCTAAATGGATCACATCTGACTCGATTCATTAGCTTGGAACAAATGCAGATGATTGTACCTCAACCTGAGAGTTTTCTTGTAGAGCGCCAGTAACGTAAGCCATTAGGATTGTGGTAATTATTTCTGTTTAGAAAGATATTTTAACTAATCAAACTGTTAACTGAGCACCTCAGCACTGACCTTGGAGCAATGAAAGATGTTATGACATTTTCGTGGATGTTATTTTGGCGGTCACAAAAATGTAAAATGCCATTTCCTGTTTTGAAAATTATTTGGTTAAAGATTACAAAACCATTTTTACAATGTAGTCTATTCATATGGATTTAAATAAATTGAAATGGCATGGACTGCAATGTGGACCAAAATATAAATTATTAAACTCAAAAATTGCTAGCCTGCTGTTCTCGTTAATATTCATCTGAACTAAAGTGACTTTGCAGCATCAGTGATTTTCTATGCAAATACAATGCAAACCAATCACCGAACATCAAATAAAAACAAGGTAAAACAGTCAAAAAGATTGTAATTTGAAAATGGGTCATCAAAACAAAGAATTTTTCAAAGATAAAAATAATAATTATAAAAAATATATAATAAAACAATTAATAATAATTAATAGTTTATATGCTTTATAAAGATTATTGATTTTATTGAACTTTTTATTGAGTTTTTGCAGATGCTTGTATTTTGTTTTTACTTATTTATTTGTGCCATACTTAAACAATTTGTCTCATAGGCATCATTTACAATCCAGGCGTGTAGGACAGATTTTTGCCAATGCTAATTTTCTCTCCATCGCTTCATGAACTCACTGTAAGGAACGTATTTGACAAAGAGGAAGTGTCTTCTATTAATAAGCAGGAGTTTTCAGTTGCCTAGAGTATTATAATAAGTGGTGATGTGCTGCTGGAGTTAGTTATTTTTAATGTTATGCTGAGTGATCGGAGCAGTTGTTTTCAAATGTGCAAAGCAACAGCGGCAATATGTTCTCTGCTGTACAGCTCTCAGAATCAAATCAATCACTTTGCTCGCTATCCGCTCTAGTAAAATCACATTAAAAAAAGCAAACAAATGCACCCCACTGATACCCTTCTACCTGTATAGCAATTTTGGTAGAAACATCACATCAGGGCCGATTGGATGTGTAAACAATGTTATTAGACCAATGTGACATACACTAGGTTGTTAGAACAAAACAAAATCACCATCAGAGGCAGATGTGGGAATAAAGTCAAACTAAATATTCTTAAGCTAAGAATTCTTCAGTATCATGAACATTATGTGTGTAAATCTTGCCTTTTTTTAGACTAGATGGTTGAGTGGCTACTCTATGTTTAATAAATTATTAGTTGTAGTGACTTAATTAATTAATTAATGATCTAGCAATCATCCAGCTGTGATTTAACACCAGCCCTCCCTTGTGAATAATGTGTCAGGGATAGACAAAGCAGCAATGGTGGTCTGCTATATGGTGCATTAATCAAATGGGGCAATTTTTATTGTTAAAGTCACAGAAGCTCACCTTTTGCTCATTTTCTGAGAATTTGACATGATCATTAGGCCCAAATCAAATTAAATGTAAAAAAATAAATAATAATAAATAAAATAAAAAATAAAAAAAAAAACACTACAGTTTATTTTATTTTATTTTATTTTAATTTATTTACCCATCATATATTTATTTGCATTGGAAAGCATGCCTGAGATATTATGTTGCTTCTTGCACATTTTGTAACACTCTAAGTGCACTTTGTACTAAAAGCTTGTTTGGTTTTATCTAAAATAGATTAATGCAAATCTGGCAATGTTTTATTATGTTAATTGTTGCATGTGTTTCCCCAAAGTTTGGAAATGAAATGTCATGTGAGTGGTGGCAAAAGGTCAATGCTCTATAGCATTTGAAAATAAAGTACCACATATACACTAAAACTAATCTACATATTAACCAAAGCAAAACATGAGAAAAAAATATTAAAAATAAATATAAATCACATTTTCATGGCATTTTAACTTCCACAGTTAAAAGAGCTCAAAGTATTTTAACTTTGAGCTCTTTTTATTAGCACTCGCACCTGGGTGCTCTGCATCACAAGTGTAATGCTGTACCAGGTGTTGCTTCATCAGAAAAGCCATATATATATATATATATATATATATATATATATATATATATATATATATATATATATATATATATATATATATATATATATATATATATATATATATATGACAGAATATGTGATGCAATAATCAAAAGTGAACCTTTACATTGTAACAAAAAAATGCAGCTTCAAATAAATGCTGTTCTTTTGAACTTTCATCAAAATTGTATACAAATATTAACCACATTTCAGTGTTCAGCCAATTCCTTTTGTAATGCAGGTTCATACTCTCTCTCCCTTTACAAAGAACTATACGTGGCCATTGTCAGTTCTCATTGAGTATCCAGCTCATTGTAAACACATTTCAGCCTGTGATGGTGCAACACAGTGGCCTTGTCCTTGTGTTCTGGATATCTGGCTACATCTCTACATGCTCAGGTTAGTTTATCACTGATGAGGCTTTAGCTGTGTTCCTCCATTCATCATTCCTGGTAAGACAAGCACAGAGAGGACCTTGGCAGTGTGTACTGCATTATCATGTCTTTCCCAGGGGTGGATTAGCCTTCACTGTCCTTCTCTTTTCCTTGCGGGAGAATGAAATTTCAGCGTAAAGCCAACTCCTGCCACAGTGTGTGCATATGTCTAATAAAACTGTCAAATTATAGTAAATAATTTTCCTCACCTCTGAATTTGTGTAGCTGCTTGAGACTTTCGAACCACAGAATGTTGTAAAAACACCATAATGAAGAGTGAAATGCTAGAACCGAAGTAAAGTTTTCTCTGCTCTGCTCTAAATGGAGTGTCTTAAAAATAGCTACAGAAAGACGTTCCTTTTACTCCAGCACATAAAAAACAGACGTGAATGTCAAATATGAACATCTCAACCATAATTAGTCTGGATAAAGCAATTTTATTGGGAAAGAACAATCTGAGGAGAACCCTTTTAACCAGAAAAAAAAAAAAAAAAGATTCATCTTCATCCTTACAGGCCACAGGGTCACACAGCTGAATTGGGCAATGATTGAGAACAACACAGGTTGAATTAAATAAATGGAACACCTGCTCATCACATGATGTGAGGTGATTGTGCCATGTGTCTTGCTGTGAGGTAATAATGTGAAAATGTGGATTTATGGCTAAGATAACATAGTTACATTTCCAGTGTTTATGTCAAGTAATTGGGGGCAGTGGCAAAGTGTAAGATGAGATTTAAAAAACTTACCAACATATGGTATTAGAAAAAAATAAAATAAAGCTAATAAATCAAAATGTTTACAATATAATGTCGTTTCAATTAGATAATTGACTCTCTTCAAATTTCACAAATAATTACAAAGAAAAAAACAAGACATAGAAAGACTGAACTACAGTATATGTTATTCTAACTACTCTAATAATCTTATTTTCTGTTTTGTTTTTTATTATATATTATATTATTATATATTCTATTCTATTCTATTCTATTATATATATATATATATATATATATATATATATATATATATATATATATATATATATATATATATATATATATATATATATATATATAAATAAATAAATCAAAGCAAAGGGTGGCTACTCTAAAGAACCTAGAATATGACATATTTTCAGTTGTTTCACACTTTTTTGTTATGTATATAATTCCATATATAATTCCATATATAATTCCACATGTGTTAATTCATAGTGTATATATATATATATATATATATATATATATATATATATATATATATATATATATACACATGTATATATATATATATATATATATATATATATATATATATATATATATATATATATATATATATATTATAATTATATACTGCATGGAAGCACTTATTCACTAACATGTGACTACAGTTTAAACCAAATCCCAGTACCCAAACATTCACAGCACAGTCACTGCTTGAAAAAAAAAACCAAAAAAAAAAAAAAACCTGTGTACAAACCAGTAAACTTCTGTATACAGCACATAATTTCACACAAATCTGGGAATGAAAACATATTTCTTGATACTGGTTTTGTTTTATTTTTGTGATTGTCAATTACTTCCTTATCTGAATGTTTCAGAGAAAATGCCTGTGATAAGTGCCAAAAAGAGGATATTTATAAATCCATATAATCTTTATAAATTACTTTCCATTTAATAAAGGAAGGGATTATACAACTGCTTGAAATAGTGCCAAAATAAGAGGCACCTTGTGTTTGATGGGAGACCCCAAGCAGATCTGCTGGGACGGCTGGATCGAAGTGCTGTGCACACAACTAACACTTCATGTGTGTAGGACATTGATCCTTTTATCTCCACAGCTTTGCCTTGTTGTTATGTGGAAGCGGAGTAGACCTTACGTCACATTTAACATTCAGAGTTCAACAGCTATTTGACTAATCTTGGGGTCAGTTTCTGGCTTTTTGTGTTGCTGTCTGGGTCAGATGCATAAAAAGCAAAAGCTGTTTCTAATATAGTACAGAGACAGAGTTTAAAAAAAAATAAATAAATAATAAAATACCACCAGCATTTTAACAAATCCTCATGATTTCAAGCTGTAAGTTTCTGAAATGCAACTTAGACCCTGTTTTCTGCTACAAACATCCTTTATAGAGGAAATGGTGTTTTATGTACTTTTCATACTTTCGTTTAGGGCTGCACATTTAATCAAAACAAGTGCCCATCCACAGAGAAGCGTGTTTAGCTGTATACAAAAATAAATAAATAAATAAATAGATAATAATAATAATAATAATAATAATAATAATAATAATAATAATAATAATAATAATAAAAAGCACCATGTTGACGTTTCGTCTTGACGGATCTGGCGTATAACAATATATGCACTGATTTTTATTTGACAGAGCAAAGAAAAATGTAATGTATTTACTTTTCAGTCATCATGAAATTGAAATTCACCTATTTTCCAAACAAATTGCAAATACTGCCCCACTAAGAACAAGTAATACCTGCATATGTTCGATTTTCAAAAGCGCTTGTGAGCTTGTAAAGAGCTTGTAAACTTCACCTCTTTATTACAATCGCCCTAAGGCACCTATTGAGTCTCCATACAATCAACAACTGGTAAATAGTACCAAGTCCCTGTCCTTCATTTTTCAACAATCTGTTTCAAGTCAGATATGCATCACAGTTATTGAAATAAATATTATAGTCCATCTCTACATGTTACATGGAAAATGTATTAAATCTTACTAAATCCCAACCTAAACCCATCCTCAACCAACAATAGAAACATCACAAAACACCATTGTAACCGACCATTAAACACTTACAACTCTTTCATCTTACTCAACCTGTGTGCCTTATTTTCTGTTGCTTTTGTCCTTTTCATTGTTTTACAGCTCCTTTAAAAATGTAACAGACTTGCCGACATGTCCGCCAAACATTATGAGCTCTTCAAATATCAGCATCCAACACTGAAGGCTCTAGGTTAGTTTCAGGAAAGGGCCTTTAAACAAAAATCTAAGAAAACATTAGGCCCTTTGCAATCTTTAAATTACCTTTCGATTCTGTATTACATTCTCTTTTCTCATTGAAAGCTAGTTTCTGCAAAAGCATGCCATTACTCTTTCACTGTAGCTGTTAAGATAAAATACCATAGTCCTTTCAAGAAAAGACAATCTCCTGAACCATTCTCATATTTGGAAAAGAGATGACTTAAACTTCAAGGGAAGGACAGAAGATACTACTGAACGTAGAGAAAAGTACAGCCGAAAGAAAACCTTCCCTTTCAGTCGGTCTCGAGCTATGCTCCCGGGAGAGTGGCGACTCCATCCTTACATGGTCCAACTGATTTGAAGACGTTTTGGAGCAGCTCAGGTAGACCTGTTTGCTTCTCCAGAGACCTCCATTGCCAGATGTTCCACTACCTGACCGAGGGAACAGTTAGCATGGATGCACTGACACACAGCTGGCCACAGGGCATGCGCAGGTATGCATTTCCCTCAGTGAGCCTTCTCGCACAGAAGCTGTGCATGATCAGGGAAGACGAGGAGCAGGTCTTGCTTGTGGTTCGGTATTGGCCCACTCAACCTGGTTCCCCGAACTAGTGCTCTGACAGCCCCTCCCTGGCGGATTCCTCTGAGAAAGGATCTACTGACTCAGACACAGGGCACACTGTGGCACCCGAGCCCAGACCTCTGGAAACTTCATATGCTTCCTGGACTTCTGCCATTTTCCAAGAGGGTTCCAATCACCTCCAATTTTCCATATGCACCTAAACGGATGTTCAAATATGTATTTGCTCCCCCAGACCTCCTTCAGGAAGGATGGAGCTTCTGCAACATCCCTATTCCAAGTGGAATGGGTATGTTTTCCCGGTGAACAGAGAAACAATAATATATGTGCTGGGAAGTTTTCAGGAAATTCTAAAAATAGGTTGTATGTAAATGTTTTTTAAAGAATTAGGGTTTTATTCAATTATTATTCTATAACATTTTGTCAATCATGTCTGAAAATATCTTGGCAAATTAACTTGTTTAGTGCAGAAAAATAATGATTTATTGAAGCAAGCAGAAAAGGTTAACCTATCAAAATAAATCACATGACATATATGATAATGGTGTATCGATGCACATTTCCTGCCAGTCCTGTTTACAGTCTGAAGCTGCTCACTTTTTAGACGATCTTGCTCGTCTCTGTCTACTCAATCCTGGTGATGTCATTGCCCTTAAAGATGTTATAATGGACCATTTCACATCCAGAGCTGAAGGATTGGATGTTGATGTTACTAAAGAGGAGGAGTCCGATGACAGTCTGTTATATGCACAGGTCGCTGTGCTATCTTTTTTAACTACAAGGTACACTTTTCGTGCTATCCAAACATGCAAAGGGTGATCAAATGTTCAGAGACTATGCCCATCATGATAAGCAACTGTCCTCTTCAGGGTAACGTTAGTCTGTTCGTATAATGATGCAGTATAGCGCTCCTGACAGACAGCAACCATTAGGTAGAATTAAAACCCGCTTTTCTCAAAATTCCATTGCAGAAAATCATAACAATCAGCCAACTTCAGATAGCCATAACTTTTATTACTTTCAAGCTATGGACAAAATGAAAACCGTTTTGGAAAAGGCTTTCATATGGAATGAAAACCTAAAAAAGGTAAAATTTCACCACGTGTTGGGTTTTCCTAGATCACACCACATATGACCCTAAGACAACTTTCATTTTTTTTTTTTTTTTATCCTGCATTTAATAAAGACATTTCCAAGAAGAAACAAACAAATAAAACAAACTAACACAAAATAGGAAAAAAACACTACATTAAACCTGAGCTTTGCAGATGTGTAGAAGAAAAGTACACAACAATAACCAAAAACACAATCCGGTTTATTTTTAACCAGAAAAGAAACAGTTTATCAAATAATCAGCTGACTTTGTCATTTTCAAATGATACACAGTATAATTTTCAGTCAACCCAACATGACCGACTTTTACACAATCAAATGGAGTAGATAAGCCTGTAACTAGTCGTACAGTAGTCATTTATTCAGACTGAAATGATCCACTGATTTTCACTCATAACTGACTAATGATTGCCAGGAAGCATTAGAATAATTGGATTGCAAGATTGATTTTTTAAATGAGCAATTAACATCAGCAGCAGTCACAGGTGCCCCAGACAGCTATTGTAAAATCCTATAATGATACTAGTAAAGTTTGTTAACATTTCAACAGAACATTTGTAACACACACACATACACACACACACACACACACAATCCACATGTTAGAAAGATTTCCAGTAGGGCTGCAACTAACGATTATTTTGATAATCGATTAATCTGTCGATTATTTTTACGATTAATCAATTAATCGGTTTATGTACTTATATTTTAGTTTTTTCCATTTTTTCCCCAAGTAAATTATTAATAAAGGGTCTTTATCATTCAGCATAGATTTTTAAGAGATTTTAACCATTTTGCATTGTCATATCCTCATCAAAAATATACCTGGAGTTGTTTTATTATGTTAGTAATCCTTTGTCGAACTCTTCTGCAATCAAAACACTGACCCACACTCTAGCAAAATTCACAAGGAGATTTCAAATATTGTTTTCACCATGGCAGTCCTTAGAGCTCCTAAAGTAGTTTAACATCCCAAACAAAGCTTAAGGAATCTTTGAGAACATATTTTCACGAAGTATAAGGATAAAACAGAATAAAATTGCAGTGCATTGTATTTTATTATTTACTGGGAAAAAGCTTTATAGCTTATGCTGTGAAATTGTAAACAATCCTTCGGAAAAAAAAGTGCCAATGGCATGAAACCTGAATGGAACTCACAATTTAAAGTAAAATCCATCAGAAGGTTGTCCAGAAAAAAAAAATTGGGACACACACAAAAAACCTGCTGTGTGAAAAAGACCAGTGAATACTTAGAAAAGAAGTGCATTTTAAATATACTCAGACATTTACCTCTCTCATTCAGTCATAATTAGGCTGCAAGTCTGAATTATGAACTGGTAAACGACAAACTGATCACATAACATGTTTGTAAAGCTTTAAATGTTAACTGTTAAAAAGCAATGTTATCAGCTTTTATGACTAAACATTTGCAAAGATTAGATTAGATTAGATTAGATTAGATTCAACTTTATTGTCACTGCACATGTAGGTACAAGGCAACGAAATGCAGTTAGCATCTAACCAGAAGTGCAATAAGCAGTAAGTACAGAATAAAGGTCTATAATATGTACAATAACTATACAGGTAAGTATTATGGACATAATTTACAGATATTAAATACTATATGCACGATATACAGATAGGTGTACTATGAACATACTATACAGATGGATTATGTAAAAGTGTATGTACACTATAGGCAGAACTATGAACATAATTTACAGTATTGCAATGGACAGTAAAGTGCATAGAAAATATTACAATGTGCAAATGGATTATACAGTGTTCCTGGATGAACAGACAGTAGTGCAGGTAATAAGTTACTGTTTTTGCTTGTTGTGAATAAATAAATAAATCAGTCAGAGTGTTGAAGAGGGGGAGGAGTCTATGTGTGGTGTGGGGGGTGTTGAGGGGTGTCAGAGGGCAGAGTTCAGCAAGGAGACAGCTTTAGGGAAAAAGCTGTTCCTGAATCTTGTGGTCCTTGTCCGGAGGCTCCTGAAACGCCTCCCGGAGGGCAGGGGGTTAAACAGTCCGTGGTCAGGGTGAGAGGAGTCCTTCAGAATGCTGCGAGCTCGACGTAGACAGCGTTTCCTCTGGATGTCCTCAAGAGCAGGAAGTGGTGTCCCTGTGATGCGCTGGGCAGTTTTCACCACCCTCTGCAGTGCCTTGCGGTCAGCCACTGAACAGTTCCCATACCAGACTGTGATGCAACTAGTCAGGATGCTCTCGATCGCACACCGGTAGAAGTTAACCAGGATGGATGAAGACAGCTGGTTCTTCTTCAGTGTCCTGAGGAAGAAAAGGCGCTGGTGAGCCTTCTTGACCAGGCTGGAGGTGTTTGTGGCCCAGGACAGTTCCTCCGAGATGGTGGTTCCCAGGAACTTGAAGCTGGAGACACGTTCAACAGCCAGCCCGTTAATGTGGATGGGGTCATGCGTGCTTCCATTCTTCTTCCTGAAGTCCACAATGAGCTCCTTGGTCTTATTGGTGTTAAGGAGCAGGTTATTGTCAGCGCACCATGTGGCCAGGTGCTGTACCTCTTCCCTGTAGGCAGTCTCATCGTTGTCACTGATGAGGCCAATCACCGTGGTGTCATCTGCAAACTTAATGATGGAGTTGGATCCATGCACAGGCTTGCAGTCGTGGGTGTAAAGGGAGTAGAGGAATGGGCTCAGCACACAGCCCTGTGGTACGCCAGTATTAAGTGTGATGGTGGTGGAGTGGGTGTGACCTGACCGAACATGCTGAGGCCTGTTGGTCAGAAAGTCCATGATCCAGTTGCAGAGGGAGGTGTTGATGTCCAGGTCTCCAAGTTTTGTGGTCAGCTTGGAGGGAATGACGGTGTTAAATGCTGAACTGAAGTCAACAAACAACATCCTAACGTACGTGTTGTTATTGTCCAGGTGTGTGAGTGCAGAGTGCAGCACTGTGCATACTGCATCCTCTGTGCTCCTATTTCTGCGGTAGGCAAATTGGTGTGGGTCCAGTGTGGGTGGGAGGCAGTCTTTGAGGTGTGCTAGGACCAGTCGCTCGAAGCACTTCATAATGATGGGTGTGAGTGCTACGGGGCGATAGTCATTCAGGCACGTTGGGGAGGAGTGTTTCGGTACTGGCACAATGGATGTGGACTTAAAACATGTTGGCACAGTTGCTTGGGTGAGGGACAGGTTGAAAATGTCTGTGAAGACCCCTGCAAGCTGCTCTGCACATGCCCTAAGCACACGTCCAGGAATGCCATCCGGGCCAGCAGCCTTGCGTGCGTTGATCCGGCTCAGTGCAGTGTGGACATCTGTGGAGGTGAGTTTGAGAGGTTGGTGGTCTGAAGAGGCTGAGATTTTGGTGGCGATCTCCTTGCTGTCGCTGTTGAAGCGAGCATAAAAGTCATTTAGCTCGTTAAGGAAGGAGACGTCCGTGACTGTTGGTGTGGAGTTGCTTGACTTGTAGTCACTGATGATCTGGATGCCCTGCCACATGCGTCGGGGGTCAGAGTTGGAAAAGTGTTCCTCTACCTTCAGCTTGTAGCAGTACTTGGCCTTTTTGATGCCCCTTTTCAGGTTAGCCCTGGATTTACTGTAGGCCTGAGCGTCGTCTGACCTGAAAGCAGTGTTGCGGGCTTTCAGCAGAAGTCGCACCTCCTTGTTCATCCATGGCTTCTGATTAGGGTATGTTGTTATCTGTTTTTCTGTTGTTACACTGTCAATGGTGGAGTTGATGTGATCCAGTACAGAGGAGGTGTAGATATCAATGTCCGTGTGAGAGCCACAGGCAGCCTGTGAAGCAAACATACTCCAGTCAGTGTGTTGAAACCTGTCTTGAAGTAAAGAGTCTGCTCCAGTTGGCCACACTTTGATGGTCCTCACTGATGGCTTCACACGGTTGATGAGGGGTGAATACTTAGGGGTGAGAAACAAAGAAAGGTGATCAGACTGTCCGAGGTGGGGGAGGGGGCTCGCGATGTAAGCTCCATTGATGTTTGTATAAACATGATCCAAAGTTTTGTCTCCTCTGGTGTGGCAGGAAACATGCTGGTGAAATTTGGGGAGTACTGTTTTTAATTTGCAGTGATTAAAATCACCCGCGACAATAAAAGCAGCCTCTGGGTGAGCAGTCTGTTGTTTACTAATGGCTGCATGAAGTTCGTTCAAAGCAAGCTTGGCATTAGCATCCGGTGCAATATAGACTGCGGTTATTATGGTGGAAGTGAACTCCCGTGGCAGATAAAAAGGTCTACATTTAACCATGAGAAACTCTAGGTTAGCTGAGCAGTGTCTCCCAACAATGACAGTGTTCGTACACCAAGCTTTGTTGACATAAATGCACAATCCACCACCTCTTGTCTTGCCGGAGTCATCTGCCGTTCTATCTGCCCGGAGCGTGTAGCGTCCTGCTAGCTCAATAGCATTGTTGGGTACGTCGCTGTGTAGCCATGTTTCCGTGAAAACCATGACATTGCAGTCCATAAGTCTCTTACTGTGGGTGATGCGGAGTCGTAACTCATCCATTTTGTTCACCAGTGACCGCACATTAGCGAGGAAAATGCTGGGTAAAGAGAGCCGGAGCGGTGTTAGCTTTAGCTTGGCTCTTAGACCTCCGCGCTTCCCCCGCCTTTGTTTACGATCTCGACGCCGCCTGCGAGCACTTCCGCCCGGCCGGGTAGAGTGCGAAGCCTCGGTTGTTCTAGCGATCTCAGGGATGAGTCGAAGATTGGTGATAAAACTGCTGGTAAAGTCCTCACCGATATCCAAAAGCTCCTGTCGGGTGTATGATGTTAAAGCAAAGCTGTTCAGTACGAACAGACCCGAGATGAGCAGGAATAATACTGCAAAATTGCAAAAACTGGAGAGACGCTGAGCCTCGCGATGTGTTCGCGCCGCCATCTTGTACTGGAGAATCTGCACAAATAAAATTCTTAGGGGCCGTTCACATATCGCACCTAAAAACGCGTGGAAAACGCTAGTCGCGCCGCTTTCTCCTTCTTTCCAAAGCGCTCGGGCAGAAGCGCCCCTGAGGCGTCTGCCTTTGCTAAGCAACCATGACGTGCCCTCTCCATGAAGACCCGGAAATTTCAGCAAATGATAAATGGATGCGGTGTGGATGCGCCTTGGAAAAACGGGCGCATCGCACCGCGTGCGTGTCGCGACCGCGTCGCTTCCATTATGAGAGTGCATACTGCGCGCCTACATAGGAAATAACGAACATGAGCACGCAAAAGACACGATATGTGAACGGCCCCTTAAACAGTTCAGTAGTGCAGAGTTTACAGGTTACTCTTCATTTTAAAGGCTCAAAGTAAAGTACTCCCACTTCCCGCTGAATGCTGCAGAGACGCTGTTCGGGAAGCACGTGACATAAAACGAGGCCAGCTATTGGCTATTCGCTACTTCACCTGCTGTACTGGCTGAGTAAAACCTCCGGTGGCTCATTACTGCCACACTTTGGTCACCGCAGATTTGAAATATGCACGAAATGAGCCGCTTATGGCAAATAAAATTTATTTAGCGACGAATCGATTACTAAATTAGTTGACAACTATTTTAATAATCGATTTTAATCGATTAAATCGATTCGTTGTTTCAGCTCTAATTTCCAGTAACATAATGTATATTAGAATGAATGTCCATTAAATAGAAAACATTTATAGAGTTACATTTTAATAATTATTCAACAGTATTACTGTTTTTTTTTTTTTTTTTTTTTTTTTATCAAATATAAATATTCCTGACTGCAAATATATACATACATGCATACATGCATACAAAATTACAGTGGTGGCCAAAATTATTACAACAGTAATTTCACCATCAGTTGTAATAATCCAGTTTTTTTTTTTTTTTTTTTTTTTTGCAAAAGGAGTCTGACAGCCAGAGATCCCCACAGACATCTGATCTCATCATCATCCACTCTGTTTGGATTGACATAAAAAAAAGAAGATCCGTGGCAACGTCTCCAAGATGCTTCAAGAAACCTACCTGCAAAGCTATTGTACTGTTAAAAGTTGTGTGCACTTGTGTAAAAATGCTGAAAAATGAGGATTCTCTCAAAAAAAATGTCATGAATAGTTGCCTTTCAGGAACTCGAGCATGTCGAAAGCTTTAGGAATGCTCTGGTGAGACCCCATTCAGAAGCATATGTGAAATCAGGCAAAATGCGAAGCGAGATGTCATGAGCGGGGTGACGTGACCAATCAGGAAGATCACCTGCAAGATCCACTGCTACCTTTCAGGGATCGGAGGCATGCCCTGCGGTTTCTTCCCCCTGGAGAGAGTCAGGTGCTTTATCTATCTTCCTTCGAAGAGGTTGATGTGATGAGCCTCGACAAAGAGTAGACTATGGACCCACCACTGAATTCCCTCACATATGAGGAGCTAGTGGAGGTTGTGACTAACACTGTAGCCAAGCTCAACATTAATTGGCCAACCAGGAAACAGGATGCTCATCCCAAAAGCAAACTGGACGAGCACTTGCTTTTCCTGCTGGATGCCCCGTTATCGCCTTCTTGCCTCTTTGGCATGCAGTAGACACTGTCATCGAGAGGCTTCAGGAGGTGAAGAAGCAAGTGGTGACATTCCAGTGCTTCTTCCCTCACTGCTCCCAGGTCTTTGGAGCAAATTATGTACTTTACATATTTCATTTGAACATAACGCGGCTCATCGTCAATCACTACTTTCTGGCATACACCATGCCTTCCAAGTAAGGTTATAGGCAGTGGAAACGCAAGCCTTATCAGGGTTACCCATACCAAATTAAACTGTATTGAACTGTACTGTACCGTAACGCTCAGTGGAAAAGAGCCATTAGACATGTGGAAGAAACGTTGGTTCCTGTCACAAAGTCCATCGCTGGGGGCTCCTTGTTGTTATGTAATGCTAACGACGGATGAAAGATTTCAGCCAGGCGGAAGTGTCCACTCTGGTTCTCCCTCACGCATCCAGCCCCGCTTGTGCTAGATGGTATGATACAGATGTTTGTATGCATTTGCCCCGATCGCTCCGCTCCCGGGAATACTGAGGAGAGTATGCTGGGATGGAGTCCGTCTGCTGCTAGTAGCCCCATTCTGGCCAGATGGTTCTCGGACCTTTGTCCCTCCTTGACGGCTCTCCGCTGAATATTTAAAGCAGGAAGGGCCTCCTCTTTCAGGCAGGGGGCACCATCATTCACCCCCACAGGAGTTAAGCCATAGCTGCTCACCACACCCTTCATGGTAGTCAGACAGTGGGAAGACACCCGTTAGTTACATATTTCCTCCATGGCACCCTGAGGGTGAGGTCAGTACAGCGCACCAATGTGCCCTGGAGGCTCTGTGCAAAGCCCCCTTTAACCCACTGAAGATATCTCAGACAAGCTTCTTAAGCACAAGATGATCTTCATGCTAGTTATATCTTTGCTGAAAAGGAAAGGAGACCTCCAGGCACTTGCTGTGTTGTGCCTGGACATAGCCCCAGGCATGGCTAGGGCATTCCTTTACCCGAGACCTGGGTATGCCCCTAAAGGGCCCACTTCCTTACAAAGTCCCATTGTGATGCAAGACTCAATCTGCTCTGTCCAGTGTAAGTACTGGATGCTTGTGTCCACAGTGCTGCCCATGTGGCATTGACAGATCAGTTATTTGTTTGCTTTGGTCCACCTAAGAAAGGGGTCCAGCGACCAAGAAAACCCTTAGTCGGTGGGTGGTTGAGAACATTACACCAGCTTCCAGTCACCCATAGGGGACTCCAGGGCCTTATCTATGTGTGTGACCCTTCAAGATGTCTGTGTTGCGGCAGGCTGGTCCTCTCCACACACATTCATCCGGATCTGCAGGGGAACATCTCAAGGTTACATATGTAACTATAGTTCCCTGAAGGGAATGAGACACAACGTCTCCCTGCCATACTCCCTTCATCCCTGCTGGCGCTCACTTCCACAGAAGCTAACATGTGAGCTTGCCCGATGCGCCTTTATGTTTCCTGGTTGCTCACGTCAAAACTCGACACATTTCTGTCCCCCAATTCAAGGTCCATGTTACACTTTGATGGTCCAGTCAGTCAGTCAGTCAGTCAGTCATGCATTCAGATAGGCAGTCAGGTAGGCAGGCAAAGGAAGGGAAAGGAAGGAAGGAAGGAATATATTGTAAACTAAGTCCATATGATTTAATTTGAGCTTTTTTCCCATTTTCTAAACGCTGATTCAGATGATGCTAACCCTGAAACAACATACAGAATATGGATTCACATAATAATTAATTGATGTTGATAGTGTTCATGGTTGACTTCTTTCTGAAAATTCCTGGCATATGCACATAAACTGACAGTCACCACTTATAACCTACTACTAAATATTGTAGAAACTTAATTTTCTATAGAGTTGCTTTGCAATAATTTGTATCGTAAAAAGCACTATACAAATAAACTTGAATTTAATTGAAAAAGGACACATACAGACCACATCAAATATGGTAAAAAAAAAAAAACATACACAATATTGTGTATCCATATATTTTCACTGTAATAAGTGCAAGCTCAAGGACTTGTAGTTTGTAATATTATGGGTGCCATTTCATTTTTTTTTTTTTTTTTTTTTTTTACTTTTTTAAAATTTTTATTGTACGTTAAATACGATTCTTGCACTTTAAACAAGATGTATTTCTCTGAGCCTCCCAAAACTAACTTACAATCACAATATACAACATTTACAATGTAAAATTACCACAAAAATACAATGAAGCTATATATAGACTAGGACTGTATTTGAATGCAAATCTGACTATAAATACCTACAAAACATGGGAAATAAACACCTTTTAAAAAAGAAACATCTTGCACACACATACACAACCGAGAGAGCCCACAGAGCTTTTCTCAAAGCCAGCCGACTAAAGCAGCCATCAGCTTTTTATCAAATCCTGTCAGAGTGATGGAAGGATGCCAAGCACATCCACACAGACAGTGTGTGAGAAAGGGGACTTGCAGTTTACCACCGCCATCCTCATGCATAACAATTCAGTAATGCATTTGGAGATTTGTGAGAGTGAGTTCAGTGGAAGCAAGATGCATTCTCAGACAAGCAGATGCTTTAGAAAAATATTTTTCTTTAAAGACCATATGTCTCTGAAGAGACGGCTTATCCTTGCCAATAGATGCAAATAAAGTCATAAAAAAACAATAATAATAATAATAATAATAATAATAATAATTTGCAATCAAGCTTTGCATCTCAAGCAATGGAAATATACATTTTAAACATATTATTCTAAAAAGGTTTGATGCTTATCTTTTTCTACACCTTTTGCCATAGCAGCAGCATGTATGTTCTGCATATATACTGTATGCAAAACAGATAACATACTTTTTTTTTTTTAAGTAGGCAAATAGTCTTATTTTCCCTCTCTCTCACATAAATGTATTCAATAACCCATATTTTATTATTATTATATTATTGAAAAAACATAAAATATGGGACCCACTTTATATTAAGTGGCCTTAACTACTATGTACTTACATTTTAATTAATAATTTAGTTAAATGTACTTATTGTGTACATACATGTTTTTACATTGTACTTATATTTAAAAAAAAATAAAAACTAGATGTAATTACATCTGTATTTAATTTCTGTAATTACATTTATAATTACACTGTTGACCCATACTTTACTCCTTAACCCACCCTTAAACTTACCCATACCTCCAACCCTCTCCCTAACCTTACCCCTATGCCACCTCAATAGCAGCAAAAGTGTTTTACAATACAATATGAACACAATAAGTACATTGTACTTATTTTTTTATGTAAGCACATAGTAGTTAAGGCCACCTAATATAAAGTGGGACCAAAATATGTATTATTTAAAATTCTTTAGTAATTAAAATACTTTTACAATTAAAAATAAAAAAAATAATTTATCATTATTATCTCTGCAACCACTTGCACACTTTACAACGTAACCACTATTTTTGAAGAAAACAAAGGATACTGATAATTTGCTTGCCAGTTAAGTTTAATTTTTATTTTGCAAATGTTATTTTACACACATATAATTTTTTGTGCACATGGCAATACTGATTATATAAAAATTCATTTACATGGAGATGCTAAACGTATAGGTATCTTTTTTTTTTCAAAATCCCATTTTCAGGCCCCCATCACACAGTTATCATGTAAATGATTGGCCAGACACAACGGGTTAAAAACAGTGTTCTGAAAATGCCCCCTACAATACAGTGCAATGCATAAGCAATCTTTATAGAGAACCAGTACAGAGGGACTGATATATCTTGCACTGACATATCTTGCAGCAAAGAAGGATTCTAAAAATGCAGCATTCATTTTTAGTAAAGTAGATTAGAGTAGAGTAGAGTAGAGTAGAGTAGAGTAGTAAAGTTACATTTTCTGAATAAAAATTTCAGTGAAATCTAGCCCACACAATCCCATATGGCACACCATCATATCCCTGAACAGGCATCCTTATATCTAATGATTTATAACAGACAGATTTAATGACTTATGTAACACTGTTTTACTCAAGTCAGCAAGCACATAGAGACAGAATTATTTTAGATGTCAGCGTGAAATTATTTGTCATTATAACAACTAAATGTTGTTAGGTTTTGACATCTACAGCAAATTTAGTAGAAAGAGGCTGAAATGTGTTAACTTTCAAAAAAAAAAAAAAAAAAAAAAAAACCTAAGGAACCACATTATTTACTTTGACTTTTTATCGTTCCAAAAAGGCTTGTTAATCTTGCCATCTAATGTGACGAGTGTGTGTGTAGGCATGTATATGTGTGTGTGTGTGTGTGTGTGTGAGTGGAAAGGCAGCAGCTAAACATATGCACCAGCATATTTGGAACACATTTAAAGAGAAGGAAACACAGCCTCAGGTAAAATTGTTTCTCCCGTGCAGGGGAACCCCTGATCAGCCTCTGTCTGCCTCTCAGGCTGTTTGTAAATCTAAACCCCAGTTGTATATGTACCAGCAGACTGTGTCCATGAATTCACATGAGCACATTTGCATCGCAGTAGTAAATCTTCCAAAGATATATTTCTGGAGCAATAAATCCATTAATAACCTGGACTACTGACAGCAACACTACCTTTATACGATTCTAAACATTATTTATCACTGCCTCTATTTTATTTATTTTTTTCTATGGCTCCCAATGTCTATAATCAGAATTTGCATACTCAAATTAAACAAGCTTTCCAGATTTACACCAAAGTGACAGTATGTTAATTAAGCATATGGTGCACTTTCCACAAACAGGGTTCTGGACTCGGACAGAAGAAGAAGAAGAAGAAGAAGAAGAAGAAGAAGAAGAAGAAGAAGAAGAAGAAGAAGAAGAAGAGCAGGGTCATAAGGTCATATGGTCAGGGTCTCGAGACATGTTTTAATTTATGGTTGCCATGACTGACGGCCTCGCAGAGCCCAATGCCATAAGGTTTGCCATCGTTAACATTAACTATAAAGGCAACTTTCCACAAATGTTATGAATGCTGACAAATTATATATCTTTTGAAAGGTCTATTGCAATGGTGTCAAACTCAGTTTGTTGCAGGCCACTGTCCTGTAGAGTTTAGCTTCAATCCTAATTAAACACACCTGAAGCAGCTAATCAAGGTCTCCAGCAATAATATCTAGGCTTATGGCTGGTTCAAGAACTTTCTTTTAAACCTCAGATTGACTATATACTTTGTAAGATTTATTATCTATCTATCTATCTATCTATCTATCTATCTATCTATCTATCTATCTATCTATCTATCTATCTATCTATCTATCTATCTATCTAATGTTTTCTTGTTTAGAAACTTTTTGTAATTGGTTTAGATCACTAGAAACTTCCAGTCATGTGTTTTAGAGCTGATTGGAGATACACTCTGTGTGTACATGTGGTCTATAGGTTTAGCACCAGTATCCTCTCTCTGTTTTATAATAGACATGCTTCAGACGGAGAAGAGAGAAAATTATATATTTGGAAGTTTATGAATAATATTTTTCCTTTGTTGAATAAGATCTCTGAAAGCCAATCAGAATCCCCTTGACTTTAAAGAGTTCGAACATTCTCAAGGAAACATAATTATGCCCCTGATGTGTGATTTTAATTGCTGGATACAATAATAAGAATAAAAAAGTATACACAGGCATTTGATATGTAAATAACTAGCTACATTATGCAATGTTTATCAAACATACAATATTCGTTGGATTTGTTGGATTGAAAAACATGTCATGGCTGTCATTGTTTCAACATATGCCGGACGACTCTTAAAACAAAACTGTGGTTTAATTGGTACACTTCAGCTTTCTCTGCCTGGACACAAGACATCCAAAGATAACAGATTCCATTAGCCAGCATCAGAATCTCTAATGCAGGTGGATGAATGCTCAATGAAGACAAAAATAAATAGTCTTCTAAGAGATGCTTTTATCGGAAGAGACATACAGTACACTTATTACCAGGGTAATCTCCTGGGTTAAGATGAGGTTAAGTGTCTTGCTTAAGGGCACAATGGCAATTGCTCATAGCTTAATCTTGTTTGACCTCAAATGTTCCGGTTACCAGCCCTGAACATTAGCGGGCTTGCACAAACATAACAGGATAATATATATATATATATATATATATATATATATATATATATATATATATATATATATATATATATATATATATATATATATATATATATATATATAGACCACAAGTTTGGACACACCTTCTCATTCAAAGAGTTTTCAGACCCACTTTATATTAAGTGGCCTTAACTACTATGTACTTACATTTTAATTAATAATTTAGTACAATGTACTTATTGTGTACATACATGTTTTTACATTGTACTTATATAAAAAAAAAACTACATGTAATTACATCTGTATTTAATTTCTGTAATTACATTTATAATTACACTGTTGACCCATACTTTACACCTTAACCCACCCTTAAACCTCCAACCCTCTCCCTAACCTTACCCCTATCCCACCTCAATAGCAGCAAAGGTGTTTTACAATACAATATGAACACAATAAGTACATTGTACTTATTTTATTATGTAAGTACATAGTAGTTAAGGCCACCTAATATAAAGTGGGACCGAGTTTTCTTTATTTTCATGACTATGAAAATTGTAGAGTCACACTGAAGGCATCAAGGGCTATTTGACCAAGAAGGAGAGTGATGGGGTGCTGCGCCAAATTACCTGCCCTCCACAGTCACCGGTCCTGAACCCCATCGAGATGGTTTAGGGGTGAGCTGGACTGCAGACAGAAGGCAAAAGGGCCAACAAGTGCTAAGCATCTCTCGGGGAACTCCTTCAAGACTGTTGGAAGACGATTTCAGGTGACGACCTCTTGAAGCTCATCAAGAGAACGCCAAGAGTGTGCAAAGCAGTAATCAAAGCAAAAGGTGGCTACTTTGAAGAACCAAGAATATTACATATTTTCGGTTGTTTCACACTTTTTTGTTATGTATATAATTCCACATGTGTTAATTCATAGTTTTGATGCCTTCATGAAAATAAAGAAAACCCTTTGAATGAGATGGTGTGTCCAAACTTTTGGTCTGTACTATATATATATATATATATATATATATATATATATATATATATATATATATATATATATATATATATATATATATATATATATATATAGTATATTTTCCATATGCCTATAACTAAATTTATTTATAATTGACTGTTGAGTCAATAAGTTGGTTGCCTAAATGACTACTTCACTCATCAGTCATGCAACTGAAAATTCTGTCATCATTCATACATTTTTTTTCTGTGCAAAGATGAAAGTGTATTTTTTAACACTATACTTTGAGTGTATTTCTACATAAACTACTCAAGCTCACTAATCAAACAAGTCAACCTCACTAAACACCATTTAGACTCATCCCTAATTTATTTCATCCTACTGTTAAAGTGAAGGAGTGAATGGAAAATCTAATTTCTAAAAGTCACAGGAAGTCCACAGTTCGATTTTAACAAAGTTTACCACTGACTTGATGAGATCACTGAGCAGGGCAAGAAAACAAACTTCAAGAAGATTTATAGCGTGGCCATTGTCTGGTTTGTATTATAAATACAGCTCATATACAAAAGATTCAAAATGATTCAAAATAAAGTGGAATGATTTGTGGCAAACATGTTAAACCCAGCTAAATAGCTGCAATCATCCTCATAGCTCATTTGGAGAACAAACTGCCTGTAATATAATGGATGACACCTTATTTCCGAGGGCCCGTGGGAAATTATGTTCACTCTGTGTGTCTCCTGATGGGACAGGGGAGCATATGGAGAGATAGAATACAAAGGCTCCAAGTTGACAAGAGATTTCTTAAGAGCCAGCTGGAAGAAACATCGTTAACATGTCATTACAAAACCTGTGAAGTAAGACCATAATCAAGGAATCTTTCCACATGTGCTTACTGAGATAGAAGAGCTGGCAAAGCCGCTAATAAAAACAGGGGAAAAGAAAGTTATCTCTGCCAGGCAGTACACACACATGGACACATTTACCAGGATTCCTGTCATCCTAAAGCACAGGGTAATCTCAGTTTGTGCATAGGCACAGACACACCTAGTAAATTCAGAAGTAATTGCGATTGCCTGTAAGCTGGAATCATGCAAAATCTTGCATTCCTTAAGACGGCAAAGTGATTGGATTGCTTTCATCTCTCTCAGTATGTAAATCCACCTCATAAGTGGAATGAAGGTTGAAGTACATTTGCATTATAATTACTGTTATGATCATTATAGCGCTTTAATTAAAATATGTGGTATATTTGAATCAGTGGTTTACAGAAACTGAGTGATTTTAGCTTTTAGGCAATTATTTTTTTGGGTGACAATGTCTATCTAATTATGCACAGGATGCTGCTATTATAAACATCCAAACAAAGAAAGGGGTAAAGGGTTTATTAAATAAACAAATATAGAGAAAAAAAATAAATGGATAAAGATTACAGATAGATAGAACAAATTGTTTATAGAACAAGCCATTATTTTTGTTTTCTTTGCACACACACACACACACACACACACAAAACATATTCTTGAAACGTCATAAAATTAAGATTAAACCACTGATGTCACATGGAATATTTTACTGATTTCCTTACTATGTTTCTAGGTCTTGAACATGCCAGTTGCATTGCTGCCTATGCAGGGTCAGAAAGCTCTCGGATTTCATCAAAAATATCCTAATTTGTGTTCCAAAGATGAACGAAAGTCTTGCGGGTTTGGAAAAATGAGAGTGAATAATTAATGACGGATCTTAAATTTTTGGTTTAACTGTCCACTTAAAAAACTGCTTCTTCTTAACAACTACAAGCAATTTATCAACTTACAAACCCTAAGCAGAAGAAACATTCCGAGAAAGTTACAGACTTTTCATGGAAGCCCCCTTCCACCACGAAAAAAAAAAAAAAAAAAAAAAAAAATTCAAAGATTATTGCTTACATAACAATTATTTTATTTTATTTTTCTCAGAATTGTGAATTTACGCCTCTAAATTCTCTCTCTCTCTCTCTCTCTCTCTCTCTCTCTCTCTCTCTCTCTCTCTCTCTCTCTATATATATATATATATATATATATATATATATATATATATATATTATTTTTAGTGCTGTCAAAATTAGCGCGTTAACGCATTCGATTAATTTGAAATATTTAACGCGTTAAAAAAAAATTTACGCAATTAACGCGGTTGCAGTTTTTTTTTTATTTCCGGTTGTGGCCCATGTGTGTTCAACGTGCAAAGAAATATGGATAAGACCAAGGAAGGACTTTTGGACGGAAAGTTTAAGTATAAAACTCTGCCGGATGGTTCTGTGGATAAAACAAAAGTAATCTGTGCATTTTGCAAAGCCGAATTTAATTACCACAGAAGTAATTCGTCTTTAGCATATCACTTAAAAGCAAAACACCCCACCGAAACCATCTCTACGGGGCCTCGCCAATGTAAATTGCAGGAGTGCGTTCGTGGTAAAATGACAAGATCTGTAAGTGATAAGGTAATAAATGCTTTGGTTATTTGGATAGCTAAAAACTGCCGACCCATTAACATAGTAGCTGACGATGGACTGCGGGACATCATTAGAACTGCATCCGGAGATGCCTCATACAATATGCCCTCAAGAGGAACCATCATGTCAAAAATACACACTTTGTATGACGATGAGAAGGCACAGAGGATGAACACGTTACAGCAAGCGACACACATCGCACTGACAGGGGACCACTGGACTTCTGTGATCAATGACAACTACTTAGGCATCACAGCGCACTTCGTTGATAAAGAATGGAAATTGCATTCATTCGCACTAACCGTGTCTAAAACTGAGGAACGACAGTATGCTGAGGCATGTGCGGATCATTTTCTCGATGTGGCAAGAGAATGGAAAATCGAGGACAAGTTAAGCACACTTGGCACTGACAGTGCTCGTAATATGGTTGCTGCCGCGAGACTACTTCCATTTGAACACCTGCCCTGCACGGCCCACATTTTGCAACGAACTGTCACAGTTTCCATTCACGGCAGTGGATTTGAAAGTGTCCTAGCTAAATGTCGCAAGATTGTTGGGCACTTTAAGCATAGTCCATCCAACGCTCACGAACTAATGGAACAGCAAGTTGCATGTGGACAGAAACAAGAATCTCTCGTTCAGGACGTTACGACTAGATGGAATTCTACCCTAGAGATGGTGAAGCGAATTCAGCGAAACAAATCTCCTCTGACCACTACCCTGGCTCAGCAAAAGAGCAATGTTGCCATGTTGACTACACAGGAGCTTGCCAAACTGCAAAAGCTGGAGGAACTACTTGAACCTTGCAGGTAGATTAATATTATTTTCTCCGTCTCTTTTCTGTTTTCACTATCCCCCAATCTGTGTGTGCGTGTGTGCCCGCTGCCAAGGCATGCTGCGTAAAACAAAAATAAATATAAGTTAAGACTAGTGTAAAACATTATTAAAAAGGTGAAGAAGAAATAAATATGGTGTTGAACAATGTAATGTAAATAAAATACAATTATGTATGTGTGTGTGTGTGTGTGTGTGTGTGAGAGAGAGAGAGAGAATGAGCGAGTGTGAGAGTGTAAGTGTACATGTTACATACTGGCACAAAATTAGTTTCTTTGCATTTAATAGCAACATCTTGTGCTTTCCATTGCAGATATGTAACTGAACTGCTGGGAGGAGAGCAGTACATCTCCTGCTCAGTGGTATTGCCAGCCTTGTGCCACTTGTTCAAAATTATGGAGTCCACAGAGGATGATCCAGCGTATGTAGTTCAATTAAAAAATGATTTTACTTCAGACCTATCTAAAAGGAAGGACAGCACTAATCTCACATGGCTGAAGATCGCTACTGCAATTGACCCAAGGTTTAAAGACCTAAAGTGTCTTCCCAAAGATGAAAGGAATGAGGTGTGGGCTTCACTAAGCAAGCTGTTAATGGCACAGAGTCCTGGAAAACAAGAGTCTAAAGAGACAACAGACCAACAGCCACCAAAGAAGAGAAGGATCTCCGTCTTGCTGGTTTCTTCTGATTCAGAGTCAGATGAAGAGGAAGAGTCCATAGAACAGTTTCTTAACCGCTACAAAGCAGAGCCCAAATTGCACATGGAGGGTTGTCCACTACAGTGGTGGAAAAAGAGAGAAGCAACACATGCAAGGCTGGCACCAATAGCATGCAAGTATCTGTCAACCCCTGCTACAACGGTGCCTTGTGAGAGACTGTTCTCACTCTCAGGTCACATCATTCAAAAGAAAAGGGCCACATTGTCCCCTGATAATGTCAACAGACTGGTCTGTCTCAGCAACTGGCTGAATGTAAAGGAGGACTAAGCAAAATAGTTTCTACTTTATAATTAATGTTCTCAACTCTCAGCAATACAACGTTACAATGAGTAAAATTTTTTGTATTCATTCCTTTATTATTATTATTTTCCAATTTCCATATTTGCAATGACTATACTTTGGAATTTTTTTGCAGTCCACTTAGAATTCAACATCTGTGTTACAAGTTAAACAAAAATTCCAATAAACAATCATATTTTGAATTTAAATAGTTTCTTTGTCTTAAGTTTCCATTGATTATTTACATTTTACATTTACATATCCAAAAAGTTTCAGTCTTTTAATTGCGATTAATCGCGATTAATTTTTAAAAATTGTGCGATTAATTAGTTAATTTTTAAAAATTGTGCGATTAATTAGTTAATTTTTTTTAATCGATTGACAGCACTAATTATTATTATTTTTTTTTTGCTCAGAACTGCATGACATAAACTCGCAATTGCGAGTTATAAGGTCCGATTCTGAGAAAAAAAAAAAAAAAAAAAAAAAAAAAAAACAAGGCTGACAATTTTCTTACAATTGCAGGTTTGTCTCACAATCATTAGCATGCAACTGTGTGTTATAAACTCACAATTCAGAGAATTGTTTTAAAATAATTTTATAAAATGCCTTCCCCTCTGACTTGCACTGAAGTTTTGAACATCTCCTCTTTTTGATGGATCCACCATAAATTCTGTTTCTCCGCCAATCCCACAATTCCCAGTGCGAGCCTGTCGCTCAGCTTCCATAGAGAATGCATTAAAAACGGCTGCTCAGTTCCACGCCGGTGAATATGTACGGTAAGCATTTTCTTGGGAGTGATCTGTTATCATAAAAGATATGTCACGTGTCATGTTGTGCCTCAGAGTGCTTCACATGTCTGATTTATAAAGACATCAAATAAAGTTTATAATTGCCAAGGAAAGGGAACAGTACTGGTAAGCAGCAAAAATGAATGCCAGTGAAAATCATCTTTAGCGTTTTATCATCGCTCCACCGAGCAGCACTTTAATAGCACACCTCCATCAGACACAAATCTTGCAGACTGACACACTTCTCAGATATAATTCTATCGGATACTTTTCTATCACACATCCCTCCTTCCAGCAGATATAGAGCTGATTAGGTCTGATTCCCAGACAGAAAATTGGTGCAGGAATGCTCTAAGACCCCATAATTCAGGCTGATCGCATTTTCCAGTGGAGATGCTGACACCATGTTTTGTGCCTTTCCTGATTCTGTTTTGCTCTTCTTTATCCCCACTTTATACACTTTAAGCCTTTACCACTCTATTTTTTTCTTGTCCTTTCTTTTGTCTGTTGCCCCTGCCTTTTATTCTTGCTCTATACTTATTTGTGGGCATGAACTTTCCCACTGAAAGAAAAAAAAAAAAAACAATTCTTAATTAAAATGTATGACATAAACTAATAGTGTCTGACACAACTGTCTCACTTATGTTCCTGCTAGACTGATAAGTAACTGAGCAGTAATTATCCTCTTCCTTTTGAATGCTGTTCATTGTATGTGACAAATGTTTGTGGTGAATACCATTAGCAAGATTTCACAATATGCTGTGTCAGTATTTGACACTCAGAACCTTTTGGAATTATAGGCATAACATTGGAAATGATGCCTGCTATAGATATTCAGAGCCTCTGGATCTATCCCAGTCCCTCTTACTGTGATGATTTCTTCCATCCTTTCTCTCATAGATGTCTGAACGTTCCCACACCAGTTTAATTTCAGCAGGACAGTAAACTAAAGTCCACATGCGATGCGTTCATGTGGGCTGACATCAGCAGAGTGCCCTTAATAGTGGATTAACAGTGCAGCTAAGTAAATATGGCTTTTCATTCTATGTGTTGCAGATATTCATATTCTGAGGGTATAAAGCACCTCAGAGTTCAATAAATCTTGGGCCGTCAGACGTTGAGTCACCAACTCCCTTGGTTTGATTTAAAGGTGACAGGTTTATAACCCAGCACTCCTGGCTTTGGTTTGAAGGTGTCAACCTATATACACGCACATACCTAGCCTACATGCTATACACATACACAGATGTCACTTTGTGCCCATTCAAACTGGCACATTTCTCCTCAGATTCTGCACCATACATATAAAAAAAAATAATAATATGGTAATTGCACATTTTATCTAACAGTCTGGACTGTTTCTTGCAATTCGAGTTTACATTTTACAATTCTATATAAACCTGTTTGAACCACTGGATTGAATTCTGAGTTTGTAATTTGAAATTATAATTTTTTTTTTTTTTTTTGCACTTAAAAAGAGTATGTGTGTATGTGTGTGTGTGTGTATATATATATATATATATATATATATATATATATATATATATATATATATATATATATATATATATATATAATATTCTGGATAAAGGAGCTTAACTAAAACTGTAACAGAGTGTAACAGTGTAAAGCACATTGAAGAGTGATGAATACAGAGCACCATTGAACAGAGAGCTTCATGTGTAATAAAACAAGCACATGGCTGATTTATTCGTCTGTGGAAAGTGCTTGCGCAGAATCCTGAAGAAAGCTGGTGCTGTTTTTTCTAAAATGTTGAGCAAGGGTGCCATACAACCTCTTGAAACCATTCAGTTTAGCGGTGCCAGTAAAATTATTTATGGCATACACATGATTTCATGTCTTTATTTGCAAAAGTGTAAAAATATAGTCACAGAATCCTTACAAATATATAAAGAGCTAAATTAAACACAAGAAAAATGTAAAATTAAAATAAAATAAAAAACATCTCTCAGTCCTGATGTTCATTCATCATAGATTCAGCTCAATGATGATAACCATGATGCAACAGTCCACTTCAGCCTTCAGTCTCAAAACTATTATCCTAATGTCCTCCAGGCCTTAGTGCAATAATGTATCTCTATAAATGGAAATATTCCTTTTTTTTTACTTTAAAATAACATTTATGAATAAAGAATTTAGGCATAATTGTTATTTCCTGCTTCATGTACCGATATATTTTTGCTCTGCAATGTGCTTAGAGGATGTGAGTTCAAAGGAGTCCTTAAAAAGAGACATAACAAAAAGGTGATTAGAACATTTATTTAAAAAGGTGCAATTCTATCTAGCCCTGATCAAGGTTGTTTTATCTTCCGAAGGAAAAAAAAAAAGAAAGAAAAAAAAGAAAGAGATAGAAAAAGCTTCCCAACATTTTAGTCCTCCCTCATTGGGCTGAAACTAAAGAAAGTAAAGTTGTCTGATCTTGAAAAAGGGGGGGATCATCCATCAAAGCCTTTTCTTTTAAACTTAAAAACAACAGGGGACTTTAATGAGGTTCTGAGGTGCTCAACAGACACTAAAAATAAATAAAGAAAGCAGTTTCTCATCATGTCCTGGGGCCATGAACTAATCCAATCGCTCCTCTTGCCAAGTGACTCATATAATGACTGTAGTGACTCTCATACTTTAACCAGTCCTCTCCAAATGACTTTGAAATGTCACTGCCAGCCTTCTGTATCTTACCTCGTCTGGTGTGTGTGTGAGCATGTGTGTGTGAACTCTGGTTTTACTGTTGTGAAGTGATTATAACTCCAAAGAGAGGCTGTGTGCACATGGAGAGCTCAGCACTTGAAATATCCGATCCGATCTTTCTCTCCTGTTGCTAAGCACTGGTGTGCTCTAGCACCATATGCTCAAAAAGGTTAATGATGTGTTAAAGAACTGCCCGGCTGCAATCACGTCTACTATCTTCAAATTATTCTGATTTATTGTATTATACATAGACAGTATCACAGAAACTAATGGTGTGTTGGCATTTAACTACACTGCCATTTTTACCTTCCTCGACATCAGTGTTATTCATTTTATTACCTAAATCCGCAAATATTGTTAGTTTGTGCCTAGTCAAACATGCAGGTTATGTTGCAGAACAGGAGCTACTGTATGTAAGCAGTATTGTACAACATTTTTTTAAAATAAATATAACGTGAATGTACTCTCTTTCAGGCCATCTAAAATGTAGATGTGTCTTCATCTGAACAGATTTGGAAAGGTTTAGCATTACATCATCTACATCGATTAATCACCTGCAGTGACTGGGTGCCATCAGAATAAGCTGAAGACAGCTAATAAAAAACACAATTATCCGCAAGTAAACCACATAACCCCAGTACATCAATTAATGTATTTTGAAGATATATTTTTTTTCATGTTTTTAATAATCCAATACATTATTTATTTATTTATTTATTTATTTACTTCTCCTTCCAGCTGAAAATACAATCGCTCTCTGCATCATACTGTAATATTGTTTTCTCCAGAGGAAAAATAATGTTGTCTGAATCAGGAGAGAAATATGCACAAACTGTATAGCAGTTTACAGACACTGTTTACAAGTAAAAGAAAAAAAAAAGTTCTAAACTAATAAGTTGGTGGGTTATGATATAAGAGCTGAACAGTGTGTGGGCTTTTAAAGGTTACTATGGATTATGGTCTCATATTTTGCCCATAAGCAAAGGTTCAAAATTAAAATGCCTTAATGTTAGATTTGTTTCTTACAAACACACAGCTTTACACTTCACAAGATTGTAATTTATAGACTGGAGTGGTGTGGATTTACTTGTGGATTATTCTAGTGTTTTCTTCATTCTGATGGCACCCATTCACTGCAGAGGATCCACTGGTGAGCAAGACGATGTAATGATAAATTTCTCCTAATCTAGTAGTCTGATGAAGAAATAAATTCTACATCTTTCATGGCCTGAGTATGAGTATTATTATTAGTATTATTATCATTATTAATTTGGGTAAACTATTCCTTTAATGTGAAAAGTGCAGACAGAATAATTATGCCGGCTGCACTTAGATACATAAAACTTAGATACATTATAAAAAAAATAAAAATAAATAAAAAATATATATATATATATATATATATATATATATATATATATATATATATATATATATATATATACTTATACTTTGTTGCTATACTTCATTTTAAACATATTCCAAGAAAAGGACAGACATTACATACTTCTAATATGTTCAAGGTTGCTTCAAGAAATAAAAATGCTAGATCAAGCTGTGATATCTTTCAACCACATGGAAATGTATCTGAAATCTCTCTGCTGGCGAAATGAATAATGAGAAGAAGTGTCTGCATTTCGCTGCAATGTGAACATCTGCCAGTCAGAGGAGGAGACGGAGGCCACTGGTGCCCAGCTGGCTTCGCTCACCCGACTGCTCAACAGGAGGGCAAACAGAATTAGTCAAATCTGAGGCAATGCTGATGAAGAAAAACACAGATCCATTTCCAAAACAGTGGAGGGCAAATCATGGCACAACAGGGCATTGGGAGAACAAAATGTTGTTGCCTTTCATCTGGCCGATCAACCCCATCTATAACACCAACCAAACCTGCTTTTCTATCTGTTCCTGGATCTTTAGTTCAACAAGCTCAGGTTTCCTGGTCTGTCACATGCTTCAGTGATAAATAGATCCTATAAACTCGGGTTTCCCAGGAAAGAGACAAGCGGAGCTCTAATGTCTTTGCCAGGGCTTAAATGCTGGATTCAGTTCAGGGGCAGAGTGTCATGTGTTTGTTCCTGTTTAGTTCCTGTTTGTCCTTATTTGGTTCTTCCTGTTCCTGTCCCCATTTACAGTAGTTCCAGGTGTTTCTCTTTATTAGTTATCCTCCTCACCTGTCTGCACCTGGCAACTGTGCTCCTCACAGTAGAGAGCTGTGACACAGAGTTCATAGAATTTTAGCCTAATCAGTGGTCATTTTGGGCCAGAAAGGTTGAGATTTTCCTACAGTTTTGGGACAAATGCACTGAACATCAGTCGTCAGAATTCCCCCTTATCCCTAAAATGCATACCTCAGTCTTTAGCGACCCGGGACATCATCCACTACCCTCTCGCTCATTTATTAAAGTAAAAAATCAATTCAGTATTCCTAATCTATTCTAAACAATATAACAAGGGAAAATAGATAGATAGATAGATAGATAGATAGATAGATAGATAGATAGATAGATAGATAGATAGATAGATAGATAGATAGATAGATAGATAGATAGAACTGAACTGGAATGAATGGCTTTACTGCAGAGCAGTTACTGTATGCAATGAAATATAAATGTCACTGTCATCTGATGGTGGATGTTGAGAATGAGCTGCCAATGATCAAAAAGTGAATTTTGAAGTCACTGAAAATGATAGTTTTGAGAATATGTTTGAGATCACAAGTATGAAAATGAAATTAAAGTGCACTCTGACGATGACAGTGATGATAAAATCATCTGCGCAAATTGAACATTTCTAAGTTTCAAAATGTAACAAAATAGGCTTTATTTTATTCTTCTGTAGCCTAATTGTTTTTAAAATATAAAGTGATGTTTTTGCTATTGCAGCAGTTAGAGATCCATCTGTGTTTGATATGTATCAGGTTGCTAAAAGCACATATATGTAATAATGATAGTAGGCTACAGTACGACAAAGAGCTTATTGTGTTCCTCAGCGTACGTGGAAATGTATGTTTTATTGTGAATATAAAACCCGATCTCATGAAAGTGAGAATACATAGTACTTCAAATAAAAGCAAACAAAAACTCATGGTATTGATACGCAAACATTTATTTTGGCGTGTATATGCCACAAAATGGGTCGGATTATGATTGTGGGGTAGATGCGTATCATGTACGCAAAAACTGCGTATCATATGCATGCCAACAAATTTTGCATCATATGTGTATTATATATATATACTGTGTATTATATGCAAGTCAAATACGTGCGTATCATATGCACGCCAAAGTCCATTTGTTCATTACTTATTAATTTAACCAAATTTTAAATACGTAGGGCTAATAATACGTAGGCCTAATACTGTACATAAGTTGTGGTGTATCGTCTTTTCACCGATTGGATGTTTGCTACTGTAATGAATATGAATGTAACATTTTAACAATGGGAAATTCATGACTTTAAACAAAGAACTATTTATGTGCTTAGGATTTTGCATTGCAATTTCAGTTGTAAAAACGGTGCCATGTTAGATCATTTATTAAAATGGTAAAATTTCCTATTAACGTATGGATGTATGGGAATACAATACAATAGAAATATGAAAAATATGTTAAAAATGTTTGTAGATTAATATCAATTTAAATTCAGTGAAATGAGGCAGATGACAAAGAGATAGTAGTGAAATAGAGATTATAAAAGACATTATCATATTCAATGATCATGTTCAAAAATTTGTAAAAAAAACAAAACAAATATATATATATATATATATATATATATATATATATATATATATATATATATATATATATATATATATATATATATATATAAACTTAACTTAACCATAACACAATGACAAAAAGTAATTCAATTTATTCCTTCAAAATATTTGGATGTGGTTTGAAATATTACTAATTCAAAAATAAACTCAAACAACATTAAATTCAAACTAGAATATATTGCCACAGCATGGTGAATGAATGAATGAATGAATGAACAACAAAATCTAAAGCCAGGGGTCTGAAATGTACCGCCAACATGCAACTAATTAATATAACTCTCCTTATTTTTGCTTTCTGTTTACTAGCAACCGTGGAAATTGAAGCCATGTATGATATCACTTCTTGCACTCGTTAGAGCTGATTGTGACCTCATTAATGTTCAGTGGGGCTGCAATACCAAAGATGACACACCTTCAGTCTATTTGAGGATTTAGAGTCAAATGCACTGATACCCATGTTTCCAAGGTGATGGTTTCTCATACTGATGTTGGGCGGCATTCTTGTTCCACGTGTTAGAACTGAGGCAAGTGTTCAGGGCTGGAAAGTGTGTCATCATCTCTGGATTTGATGTACAATAATGAGCCCATGGTCGTGGTTATATGGGCACCGCCATGCTGCTGAAACTCCCAATGAGAGAATGTGATTGTTAAGAAGATTTGTAGACTGTTGAATCACATAAATATGCCAACCGCTTCTTTAGAACCACCTAACCACCTAAGACTCCATTGTAATTCCCACATTCACTCCCAATAAATTCAAAACTATTGAATCATCAAGATATTCAGAATAATTCCACCACAGACAATGTCTGGATGATGAAATATTTTTAATTTTACTGAGTAAATATGCTATATGTTAAAAATGAGTGTGAAGTGTTCCTTTGCGCCAAAGGAAATATTAACAGTCATGGTGTCAGGCAGGGCTAAGAGTGAACAACATAAGCGTTCAGATCTTTACCATCAAGGAAAATCCAGTCCTGATCAGCGAAGTGTGTGGGAAAATCGCTCATATTAAATCTTAATTTTCAGTGCAGGAACTGCTCAGAGGTGAAATCATGTTGCTGTTGTCAAGCTTTAGGAGCTGATCGTCACTTCAAAAGAATAGGTTTGAAAAAGGAAAGATTTACTTTTAGTTGTTTACGTGACTGTGTGAGCACCAGCCATTGGTTTAGACAGTAAACCTTGGAATGGGAAGTGAGATTTTCTCATCTCGTAGGAATAAGAATGGCATATTTACCATGGTGGGATTTTAGAAAAGAATAAAGCCAGCAAAAATACATTAAAAAGACAAGTCTTTCAACATCAGTTCAATTCAAATGGCTTTTCATACTTTTCATACATACATAATTCCTTGTTTTGGAACAAATCAATAGCAAATGATTCAGATATTCACAGACAGTCAGTGAATTTCTGAATGAATGAGCATTTTCAATGAATGAAAATTATGTCCAAATTCAAAGTAGTCATAAAAGTGTAGGTAACAACTAACCAGATAGCCTATTACTTCTGGCATGATTCGGAGGTGTGTATACAATACATGAGTATGGTGGCTGAGAGAGCTTAATGCGCTGAAACTTAAGAGAACACATGCAAATAGATAAAAGCACCAGCAGATTAAGAAAACATCTCCATCAGTTTGATAGCATCTGTGCTGTAAATACTCACAACACAACCAAATACAAATACACATTGCAAAATACTCGCAACACAATCAAATACAAAAACACACTGCAAAATACTCGCAACACAACCAAATACAAAAACACACTGCAAAATACTCGCAACACAACCAAATACAAAAACACACTGCAAAATACTCGCAACACAACCAAATACAAAAACACACTGCAAAATGCTTGCAACACAACCAAATACAAAAGCAAACCGCAAAATACTCGCAACACAACCAAATACAAAAACACACTGCAAAATACTCGCAACACAACCAAATACAAAAACAAACCGCAAAATACTCGCAACACAACCAAATAAAAAAACACACTGCAAAATACTCGCAACACAACCAAATACAAAAACACACCGCAAAATGCTCACAACACAACCAAATACAAAAGCAAACTGCAAAATACTCGCAACACAACCAAATACAAAAACACACTGCAAAATACTCGCAACACAACCAAATACAAAAACACACCGCAAAATACTCGCAACACAACCAAATACAAAAACACACCGCAAAATACTCGCAACACAACCAAATACAAAAACAAACCGCAAAATACTCGCAACACAACCAAATACAAAAACACACCGCAAAATACTCGCAACACAACCAAATACAAAAACACACTGCAAAATACTCGCAACACAACCAAATACAAAAACACACTGCAAAATGCTCACAACACAACCAAATACAAAAGCAAACTGCAAAATACTCGTAACACAACCAAATACAAAAACACACTGCAAAATACTCCCAACACAACCAAATACAAAAACACACTGCAAAATACTCGCAACACAACCAAATACAAAAACACACCGCAAAATACTCGCAACACAACCAAATACAAAAACACACTGCAAAATGCTCACAACACAACCAAATACAAAAGCAAACCGCAAAATACTCGCAACACAACCAAAAACAAAAACAAACTGCAAAATACTCGCAACACAACCAAATACAAAAACAAACTGCAAAATACTCGCAACACAACCAAATACAAAAACACACTGCAAAATGCTCACAACACAACCAAATACAAAAGCAAACTGCAAAATAATCGCAACACAACCAAATACAAAAACACACTGCAAAATACTCCCAACACAACCAAATACAAAAACACACTGCAAAATACTCACAACACAACCAAATACAGAAACAAGCTGCAAATTCTAGCAGCCAAATAAAAAAATGTGCTGCAAATATTCATAACACAACCAAATGAAGAAACATGCTGCAAATACTCGCAACACAAACAAATACAGAAACACGCTGCAGATACTCGCAACACAACCAAATACAGAAACACGCTGCAAATACTCGCTACACAACCAAATACAGAAACACGCTGCAAAATGCTCACAACACAACCAAATACAAAAACACACTGCAAAATACTCGCAACACAACCAAATACAAAAACACACCGCGAAATACTCGCAACACAACCAAATACAAAAACACACTGCAAAATGCTCACAACACAACCAAATACAAAAGCAAACTGCAAAATACTCGCAACACAACCAAATACAAAAACACACAGCAAAATGCTCACAACACAATCAAATACAAAAGCAAACTGCAAAATACTCGTAACACAACCAAATACAAAAACACACCGCAAAATACTCCCAACACAACCAAATACAAAAACACACCGCAAAATACTCGCAACACAACCAAATACAAAAACACACCGCAAAATACTCGCAACACAACCAAATACAAAAACACACTGCAAAATGCTCACAACACAACCAAATACAAAAGCAAACTGCAAAATACTCGCAACACAACCAAATACAAAAACACACCGCAAAATACTCGCAACACAACCAAATACAAAACACACCGCAAAATACTCGCAACACAACCAAATACAAAAAACACACCGCAAAATACTCGCAACACAACCAAATACAAAAACACACCGCAAAATACTCGCAACACAACCAAATACAAAAACACACTGCAAAATGCTCACAACACAACCAAATACAAAAGCAAACTGCAAAATACTCGTAACACAACCAAATACAAAAACACACTGCAAAATACTCCCAACACAACCAAATACAAAAACACACTGCAAAATACTCGCAACACAACCAAATACAAAAAACACACCGCAAAATACTCGCAACACAACCAAATACAAAAACACACCGCAAAATGCTCACAACACAACCAAATACAAAAGCAAACCGCAAAATACTCGCAACACAACCAAAAACAAAAACAAACTGCAAAATACTCGCAACACAACCAAATACAAAAACAAACTGCAAAATACTCGCAACACAACCAAATACAAAAACACACTGCAAAATGCTCACAACACAACCAAATACAGAAACACGCTGCAAATACTCGCTACACAACCAAATACAGAAACACGCTGCAAAATGCTCACAACACAACCAAATACAAAAACACACTGCAAAATACTCGCAACACAACCAAATACAAAAACACACCGCGAAATACTCGCAACACAACCAAATACAAAAACACACTGCAAAATGCTCACAACACAACCAAATACAAAAGCAAACTGCAAAATACTCGCAACACAACCAAATACAAAAACACACCGCAAAATGCTCACAACACAATCAAATACAAAAGCAAACTGCAAAATACTCGTAACACAACCAAATACAAAAAACACACCGCAAAATACTCCCAACACAAACCAAATACAAAAACACACCGCAAAATACTCGCAACACAACCAAATACAAAAACACACCGCAAAATACTCGCAACACAACCAAATACAAAAACACACCGCAAAATACTCGCAACACAACCAAATACAAAAACACACCGCAAAATGCTCACAACACAACCAAATACAAAAGCAAACTGCAAAATACTCGCAACACAACCAAATACAAAAACACACCGCAAAATACTCGCAACACAACCAAATACAAAAACACACCGCAAAATACTCCCAACACAACCAAATACAAAAACACACCGCAAAATACTCGCAACACAACCAAATACAAAAACACACCGCAAAATACTCGCAACACAACCAAATACAAAAACACACCGCAAAATACTCGCAACACAACCAAATACAAAAACACACCGCAAAATGCTCACAACACAACCAAATACAAAAGCAAACTGCAAAATACTCGCAACACAACCAAATACAAAAAACACACCGCAAAATACTCGCAACACAACCAAATACAAAAACACACCGCAAAATACTCGCAACACAACCAAATACAAAAACACACCGCAAAATACTCGCAACACAACCAAATACAAAAACACACCGCAAAATACTCGCAACACAACCAAATACAAAAACACACCGCAAAATACTCGCAACACAACCAAATACAAAACACACCGCAAAATACTCGCAACACAACCAAATACAAAAACACACCGCAAAATACTCGCAACACAACCAAATACAAAAACACACTGCAAAATGCTCACAACACAACCAAATACAAAAGCAAACTGCAAAATACTCGTAACACAACCAAATACAAAAACACACTGCAAAATACTCCCAACACAACCAAATACAAAAACACACTGCAAAATACTCGCAACACAACCAAATACAAAAACACACCGCAAAATACTCGCAACACAACCAAATACAAAAACACACTGCAAAATGCTCACAACACAACCAAATACAAAAGCAAACCGCAAAATACTCGCAACACAACCAAAAACAAAAACAAACTGCAAAATACTCGCAACACAACCAAATACAAAAACAAACTGCAAAATACTCGCAACACAACCAAATACAAAAACACACTGCAAAATGCTCACAACACAACCAAATACAAAAGCAAACTGCAAAATAATCGCACCACAACCAAATACAAAAACACACTGCAAAATACTCCCAACACAACCAAATACAAAAACACACTGCAAAATACTCACAACACAACCAAATACAGAAACAAGCTGCAAATTCTAGCAGCCAAATAAAAAAATGTGCTGCAAATATTCATAACACAACCAAATGAAGAAACATGCTGCAAATACTCGCAACACAAACAAATACAGAAACACGCTGCAGATACTCGCAACACAACCAAATACAGAAACACGCTGCAAATACTCGCTACACAACCAAATACAGAAACACGCTGCAAAATGCTCACAACACAACCAAATACAAAAACACACTGCAAAATACTCGCAACACAACCAAATACAAAAACACACCGCGAAATACTCGCAACACAACCAAATACAAAAACACACTGCAAAATGCTCACAACACAACCAAATACAAAAGCAAACTGCAAAATACTCGCAACACAACCAAATACAAAAACACACTGCAAAATACTCGCAACACAACCAAATACAAAAACACACCGCAAAATACTCGCAACACAACCAAATACAAAAACACACTGCAAAATGCTCACAACACAACCAAATACAAAAGCAAACTGCAAAATACTCGCAACACAACCAAATACAAAAACACACTGCAAAATTCTCGCAACACAACCAAATACAAAAACAAACTGCAAAATACTCGCAACACAACCAAATAAAAAAACACACTGCAAAATACTCGCAACACAACCAAATACAAAAACACACTGCAAAATACTCACAACACAACCAAATACAGAAACAAGCTGCAAATTCTAGCAGCCAAATAAAAAAATGTGCTGCAAATATTCATAACACAACCAAATGAAGAAACATGCTGCAAATACTCGCAACACAAACAAATACAGAAACACGCTGCAGATACTCGCAACACAACCAAATACAGAAACACGCTGCAAATACTCGCTACACAACCAAATACAGAAACACGCTGCAAATACTCGCAACCAGACACAGAAACATGCTGCAAAAACAGAAGCCTTGCTTTTTGTAGAGTACTGATCCGTGTAACCTGCTGTTGGTGAGTTAGTCAGGTGTGTTTATACCAAGTCGTCTATTCAAGTCTTTACATGCCTTTACATGTCTTTCTTCATTTGTTTGGATTACATTGAATAAAAGATGCACACACAAACAGAGACACACACACACACACATACACACACACACACACACATATAAATATATATTTCTCTCTTCATTATAATAAACTTTAAAAGAGAGACATTCTTAAAGGTCCTGCTGTTGTAAATGTTTTCTTTTTAAATCTGAGGCATCTACGTGTTAAAGTTATGATCTTGAAACATAACTAGACATGTGCAGCATTAAATTCATTTTGCATGTCTAGTCAAAAGCCCAAACAGAGCATTTCTCTGCCCTGCTATTAATTAGAATATATTGCTTCAAAAACACAGATGTTGTGTACACTACCTCAGGAAGGCGCAGTGAAATTCCTTTTCATTCTACACTCATAATCTGTTAAAACATCTGTGAAATGGCATCAGAAATGACACACTGCTCATGCAAATGAGCACACTGAGTGGTGGCTGCCAGCTGAATGCAATCTCGTGTCTAACCACTCCAAACATCCGCAGACCCTTCAGTTAGATGGCCCTCAATGATAACGTGGCCTTCCTTTACTCATTTACTGTTCACAAACGCAAGTCAAACTGAGTTCTAAACCCTTTAGAACGCAATGGTATCGGCCCAGGCAGAGATTTGATATTAAGTTTGATTTACTGTTCTTAAAATGTTTCTATTTGTATTGATATTACTAAAGGATTCTCAATGTCCTCACAGAAAAATAAATTACTTGCATACTAAAACTATTATGATGAAAAGCATGCTTTACAGGTCAAATCAGATCGAGTTTAATGTGACATGTTACGACTTAAATGAACGAATGGATGGATGGATGGATGGATGAACAGATGAACGGATGAATGAATGAATGAATGAATGAATGAATGAATGAATGAATGAATGAATGAATAATAATAATTCATTACATTTATATAGCACTTTTCTAGGCACTCAAAGCGCTTACATAGTCAGGGGGTATCTCCTCACCCACCACCAGTGTGCAGCATCCACCTGGATGATGCGACGGCAGCCATAGTGCGCCAGAACGCCCACCACAGACCAGCTTACTGGTGGAGAGGAGACAGAGTGATGAAGCCAATGAGTGGATATGCGGATTGTTGGAGACCATTATGGTCAGAGGCCAATGGGCGAATTTTATCCAGGATGCCGAGGTCACACCTCTACTCTTTTCAAAAGACATCCTGGGATTTTTAATGACCACAGAGAGTCAGGACCTCGGTTTAACGTCTCATCCGAAGGACGGTGCTTGTTGACAGTATAGTGTCCCCTTCACTACACTGGGGCGCTAGGACCCACACAGACCACAGGGTGAGCACCCCCTGCTGGCCTCACTAGCACCTCTTCCAGCAGCAATCTAGTTTTCTCAGAGGTCTCCCATCCACGTACTGACCAGGCTCAGCCACTGCTTAGCTTCATTGGGCAACATGTCTTGGGCTCCAGGGTGATATGGCTGCCAGCTGCCGAATGAATGAATGAATGAATGAATGATTTAGTAGGGTATTTGTAGATGGTTTTAAAAGCAAATTTCACTATAATATTGCATACTGTATGTTGTGTGTCACCATTGTAGAGGCTTATAATTCAAAATAGAAAACACCTTAACCATTATATAACTTATATAAAACATCCTCTAATCATTATTTTTATACACAAGTTTTAATCAATCAATTAATTAATTAATTAATTAAATGCACACACACACACACACACACACATACATATTTATATACACATGTACGAAATAAAATACAGAACATTCGTAAATAATTTCTTTATTTTTCTTAATTTTACTTTATTTTGTACAAACTTAATAACTAATGTGGAATGTTCACTAATGTTTATTTTATTTTATTTGTACACAATCATAACCAAATAATAATGATCAGATAAATCTGTCTTTTTAGCTAAAATAAATAAATAAATAAAAATAAACGAGGATTTTATCTCAGTGATCAGTGTTTTATTTTCACTCAATTAATTTCATTAAAATGATATTTTTGAGTCATTGCCTTGACATGCATTTTTTTTTTACATTAAATTAACCTAATAAGTAAAAAAATTGCAACAATACTGAATGATAAGAGTATCTCTCTCTCTCTCTCTTTCTCCCCCCCCCCCCCCCCCCTGTGCTGAAAAAGTTTGGATTTTATGATATTTGCACAGCTGCATGTTCCAATACCAAACACAAATAGCATGTATTTTTAATGTACTTTTGTGAACATACTGTAGTCAATAAGTTACCAGAGGCTCTTTTTCAATAACAATTTCCACTGGATTTTGCTTCAAGATTTTATTGAAAATACATCTTCCCTGCCTAATATCAACACTCATTAGCATGCTAAATATAGAGGAAAGAGAGATAGAGTTTTAATTGAAGACCTGGCAATCATTGTTTTCATTTGGTGCCTTGCATTACAGTTGCATCAGTTGAGGTTGTCAGGTATATATGCCACCACATCTGCGGTTGTGATTTGGCAGAGGAGGAAAGGGAGAGGGTTGACCAGATGTGGCCTCTTTTTAGGTACGTTGGAAGCGAAACTACAGAGAGTTTCAGCCATCTGTTAGAGCGAGGAGTCAGTAATCCAACCCTCTCTATTCTTTGCCTGTATCCACTCCAGCCCCCTGCTAGCTTTATGCCTTTTGTTAAACAAAACAAAATGTAAATCCATTTCCTGCAGGATCATATGATTCCTCATGTGTGCTCATGAGAATGGGAGAGCTGATGTGGTTTGGTGGTGGTAAAGGAGAGAGAAGAGAGAGAGAATGTACAGTGTTGAAAACAGAGAAGGCGTCATGTCAGTAGATGGAGAACTTTCACTCCAGCTCCAAGGGACACAAATTGAAATATATTTCTGAAAACACTGACTGTGATTGAGTGTCAGTGCAATAAAGGAATGGGAGGACCTCATGGAAGAGACGAGATCGATTTTTCTTCTCCTTCACAATATGCCGCCAAGTTACCTTTGTCAAAGCTGAAAATCACCCAAAAATGTGGTTAACAACGAAAATATATTGAATAACATAATAAATATGAAATATTTTACTTGTATAACAGAAATAAATTATATATATATATAAAGGATTATAAGGAACACCTGTTCAATTTCTCATTAATGCAATTATCTAATCAACCAATCACACGGCAGTTGATTCAATGCATTTAGGGGTGTGGTCCTGGTTTAGACAATCTCCTGAACTCCAAACTAAATGTCAGAATGGGAAAGAAAAGGGATTTAAGCAATTTTGAGCGTGGCATGGTTGTTGGTGCTAGACGGGCCGGTCTGAGTATTTCACAATTTGCTCAGTTACTGGGATTTCCACGCACAACCATTTCTAGGGTTTACAAAGAATGGTGTGAAAAGGGAAAAACATCCAGTATGCGGCAGTCCTGTGGACGAAAATGCCTTGTTGATGTTAGAGATCAGAGGAGAAAGGGCCGACTGATTCAAGCTGATAGAAGAGCATCTTTGACTGAAATAACCACTCGTTACAACCGAGGTATGCAGAAGACCCCACCGTGTACCACTCATCTCCACTACAAATAGGAAAAAGAGGCTACAATTTGCACGAGCTCACCAAAATTGGACAGTTGAAGACTGGAAAAATGTTGCCTGGTCTGATGAGTCTCGATTTCTGTTGAGACATTAAGATGGTAGAGTCAGAATTTGGCGTAAACAGACTGAGAACATGGATCCATCATGCCTTGTTACCACTGTACAGGCTGGTGGTCGTGGTGTAATGGTGTGAAGGATGTTTTCTTGGCACACTTTAGGCCCCTTAGTGTCCTGAGCATTGTTTCTGACCATGTCCATCCCTTTATGACCACCATGTACCCATCCTCTGATGGCTTCTTCCAGCAGGATAATGCACCATGTCACAAAGCTTGATTCATGTGTGTGTGTGTGTGTGTGTGTGTGTGATATTGTGGTTGGAATAATTTTCAATTTTACAATTCTGTTTGGTGACACACACTTGATCTTTAATTCCATGTCCATCCCTTTGGGTGGAGGAATGGCTTTATATGCATGTGAAAGGTTGCAGTGGACTCTGTCCAGACTACAGCAGATGTGTGAGAGTCAGCGATGCTGAGGCTGAGTCTGGCTGCTACTGAGTCAGGAGTGGGCAGAGAGAGTCAGCAGCCTTTCTGAATAATAACCAGACAACAGCTCCACATTTCACCATACAACCACTGCCAAGGACACACACACACAAATCTATGTACAGGCCTGACCATGCTCTGGCAGCTTGCTTATTTGTAGGACACCAGAATAGAAATGGATGGGGGAAGAGCTTTGAGGAAAGAGTGAGTCTGAAACAAAGTGTCAAAGGAAAGCTTCTATCCTCAACACCAAGACTGATTGGACTAAATGACACAAAAGTGTAAAATATCATGGTCTCACTTTATATTAGGTGGCCTTAAATACTATGCACTTATATTTAAGATAATAATTTGGTAAAATGCAGTTATTGTGTACATGTTTTTAGTATATACTTATATTTTTTAAAAATGCATATATGCAATTCCATCTTTAATTCAATTCTGCATTTACATTTAAACCTGTATTTACATTGTTGACCCGTCCCATGCACCTTAACCCACCCTTAAACCTACCTGTGCCATACCTGTATCCCACCTCAACAGCAGCAAAACTATTTTGCAATATGAAAACAATAAGTACATTGCACTTATTTTTTGATGTAAGCACATAGTAGTTAAGGCCACCTAACATAAAGTGGGACCAATATTACTTTGCACACAACCAAAACCACCATTTCCACCACCAGTCCACAGTGAACATTTCATAAATCTCTCATTTTTCTAAATATAGAAATAAATACAATTGACATAGCCTCCATATGTAAATACAATAAACAAGTAATATTCATAATTAGAATTATGAAGCCACACCAGGAAGTTAATTATAAGTTAATCTCTTGTTCTAATATTAAGGTATTTTATCAAAAGATTAGCATTGTATAAAATTACAAAACATGTATTAATAATCATACAATAATAATAATAATAATAATAGATCGTTTATTATAATATATATTTTGCACTAGAAATTCTGCTCAGATTGAATACGTAAATAACATTATTTATATATATATATATATATATATATATATATATATATATATATATATATATATATATATATAAAAAAAAAAAAAACACTAAAAAAGTGGCAATAGTAAATAATGAGTAGCTTGTAGTTTGGCATGTTAGCATCCTCAACAGTGTTCATGGCGTAAATGTATCCGGCACAATCAATGTTCCCTTCAGTTACATTGTCACGCCTGGAGTGCAGCAGGACGCTGGGATCCTGTCTGGAATACCAATTCTTCCACTGAACTCATTGATTTTTACTCTTTGTGTATGTTACTTTGTTATTCAAATTTCCCTTCCTAATCTTTTTTTTTCTCTCTCTCTCCATTCATCCCTTTATGTCTCTGCAGTTCAGATTAAAATGAACTTTTGATTGAGCGACAGGAGCTGCTGATAAAAGCATGTAGCTGTCCATTGAACTCTTGTTTGTGTGTTCATCTAAATATTCCAGGTCTGTGTTTCCTAAACAGCTCCATCTCTGCTTTAAGTTAATGTACATGGGATGCTCTTGCTTTAGGAATCATCTTATTTGTATGACTTTAAAATAAATTAGATGACTTGCAGTAGCAAGGTGACATTTATCTCCTCTGCTTCCCACCAGGCCATGTAGGAAACACTTCTAGACACAAACAAAATCAAAGACCCTTTCAAGTCAGTTTATTCGGTGGCCATCTTGGGAACACACTCGGACAGATGCAAGTACAGATCCTGTCAATTATTTTTTTATTTTTTTAAATTTTTTTATTCAATGCTGGATGGTCTGAGTTATTAATCAAACAGGATGGAGGAATCTGAACACCATGTGACACCACATCTGTACGTAAAGTTCAGAGGTAGGTTAGATCTAAATTCACAACAATAATCCAACACACACAAAGTGGTGACAGCAAATAATGGCTGCGGTCCCCGTTAAACAATCCAAAGACAACAAGAACGGAATTAGTCTCATTTAGTTGATCCAAACTGCCTCAAGCAAAACTCTTGAGTATTTCCAAACATTCAGCACAATTAACTGTCCAAACTATAGCAAATCCAGAGACTAGCTGTTCTTCACTGTGGGGATCTGAGGTGGGATCTCAGCCGATCCAGTTCATTCTGCTGAATCGTAAATGCCAGTGTGATGGTAGTTACAACATATTCATAACACAGTTATAACATATACAGTACGGCGGATGTATCTATCAGGAAGTATTGCAGAATGGTAGTCATGAATTTAAATAGTATTTACACACTGATGGTATTATTATTATTTTTCTCAGTGTTTATAAAAGATGTAAATGTATGTTACTGTACATATCATAACATAACATAAAATAATAAAATAAAACTATAAACATTATATATGCATTTTTTAAACTAACTGGAATAAATAAGTAACACTTTAAGATGTAAATATATGTTACAGAGGAAGCAATCGTTATTTATGCATTTTATAGCACAACCTTATAACACACAGTATAGCAAATTTGTCAGCTGCGTTGGCAATTTGACAAAAAAATTGTTTACACATGGCGTATTTGGTTTATGAGACATGCAAGGTATTATTTGATATTTGAGTTTGGCATAGTTTTCAATACAGTTCCTATGTGGTTCATTGTTACAAGGTATTTAGAGTAAAACCACTGAAATTAATGATAATAAAAAAAAAAGAAGAAGTAATACTAACTTAATGCACACTGCAATTTAAACTTACTAACCTAATAACTGTTATGTCCATGCAGGCTAAATGGACAATTAGAAACAAATGAAAATAAATACAGTTTGTAGAATACTGTTTATTGACCCTTAGAAATGGTCAACATTGTCTTAAATAACTAGGGATTATAACTCATCTCATGATCTCTAGCTAACACTCATTAAGAGTCTTATGTGCTCATGGCAGAGCTGCAGAACAGGGTAAACACTCAGTTCGCTTCTGTTAATTAGCCAACACACTCCAGCTCAACTTGTGTTTGCACACGCCGTTTCTTTCAAGACTGAAAAGATACCTAAATCTGGAGCTGCTTACACTGAATATAGAGCGTTTTTATTTCTGCTGTTTTTGATCTTCATGCTATATCTAAATGAAGAGAGCACTGAATACTGTATATGAGGATTCTTCAATGTTATTATTGTTTGTTATTAAAAAGCATGAAATTCTGGTTTATTTATAGGTAAAATCTTGAAAAGCATACACTCTATTGAAACATGCAAATTACAATTTTATTTAATTATATTTTATAAACTGTTACAAACGCCTGTTCTCGTTGTGCTTGTGAGGGCAACGGGTCTTTCATCTGGGTTGAGGGGAAGTAATAAACTCTGGCAGTTCTTTCCTGCAGACCTCCTGCTGATAGGAACCCAGAGCCGATCTGTAAATCTAACTACAGTTCTGGGTCAAACTTACTGGTTTAAACCTGAAACAACGAAGCTTTTTTTTCTCTCTCTCGCCGCTGAAATCATCTACAGAGTTTAACAACATTTTGCAGTGGCTACATTCACACCTGCTGAGTTCAGGCACCGGGGGAGCTGTTCTCTGTGGCCTCCGATCCAGATCGTATTTCTGCAATCTCAGGCCATCAGAACATCGGCACTCCAACGGCACATTACCTCCTGATTCAGATATTGAAGAAAAACAATACTTCAAATTTAATTAAGGTTCAGTTTATTTTTTTTTTTTTTGCAAGAGTCAGGCAAAACATAAGTACTTTAAAAAAATAATTCTTGAATTAAAATAATGCATTAAAGATATGTGTTTTTGATGTTGTTATATTCTATATAATATGCACACACTTCTTTTCTGGTCATGCCTTTATAGCTATAATAATCATATTTTCTCCAAAGAGCTTTAGGAAACAATGAGTCTTGTGTAAGGTCATTATACCAAAGGTCACACTTTTCATCCTTGTGCGTCTACATACTGTACCATCATACTGGATCAGTCACTGCCCGAGGCCCTGGAGCAAACAGTGATGTATCCACATTTTCACAAAGATGGTCTCGGGAGAACGAAGTGAAGACACTGTCGGCTGTGGACTCAAAAGGTCAAGATGTGAACTTTGGAGCGCTGATTTAAGCATACGACAGCACTTTTGTGGGGTGGACAATGTGTGGGCGCAAGAAAAATGTGCCTTTGAAAACTTCACTATGAATAATTCCAGCTTAACTTCAAATAAACACAATGTATGGCATGTTAAATCTTCTCTTTGGCACGGAAATGTGAGTTATTAGTAGCTCTGTTTAATAGAAAACAACCATATTGCAGACTTTATTAATCGTGGATTGGGTAACTGAAAAGTAGAATCCCAGACTGTCCATAATTCACCTTGAATTCTGTCTTTTATCATGTTACCTAAATGCACTCTAACACCATCATTTAAAAGAGGGGCCTCTTTCTATAAAATTCATATTTGCTTTAGATGAAAATATGCATCGCTGTGTTATGAATCTTCAAGGCCACGTTAGATGTACAACAGTGTAATATTTCACTGCCAAGACGTGTTCCATTTTGCTCATTTTTCCCATGAAGGTAGAACTGACTACAGTACATCAAACAGTCTAGCTCACATTTGCCGGGAAATTCCCCTGACAATCAGGAAGCAGGTGTGAATCACCGGAGATCAGCGATAAACGCTTTACAAACTTGCAGTTTGGAGCACTGATTAGTGCAGTATTTTCCAACTAGCAGAAACAAACCGATGGAAAATAGGTCGCGACTCAAAGTCCAACCATTACTACTACTACTATTTGATAAATTAATACGCCTCTTGAGACTGTGCATTACTGTGATTTTGCCATGGTTAAAGGGGCATTGTTTGGCACAATGAAACAGAGTTAAATGATCACATAAAGTCTAAAAGCAATAGCAATCTATAGGTCATCATCTATCTAGTATGTTCCTAAATCACGGTTGAGTGGTGTGTCATAAACTACAAGTTACTGGCTAATATTAACAAATAATTAAATAAATCTGTACCAACCTGATTGAGTAGAAAATATGTTCCAGACAGACTGTCAGTCTTTATATTAATGGTGTTGATCTTTCAGTGACCGCTGCAGGTTATATCACTATGCCAGTAGGTGGCGACAAGAGACTGCGTTATGAGTGAGTCATTGAATCAGTCATTCAAAGTTTGTGTTGATAACCACTGATTCATTCCGGAACAAAACAACTGACTGTCTTTAGAAATGAGTCATTAGGGCCAGTTAAAACAGGACACATGGCAGTGGAACGGAGGGGGAAATACAAGTTCTAGAGACACTTTTTTAGTTCTAGACTGAACATTTTTCTAGCTTGAGCTTTGCATTTTTAAAACACTGTGTCATGTGTGGGACAAAGGTGCGGGACACAACAGTCATTTATGTCCTTCCATCATATCTTTACATGGAAAAACTGTTAAACATCAGCAAAACGGAATGAAGGGGGAAAAGCATTCTGTGTCAGTGGCCCCTTACTGTACTGCAACAACTCTGCCATGGCTTTGTTTGGGACTATTTTTGTTAGTGGAGCAAAAACAAACATCAATATTGCCTCTAAAATGTAAGTTACTCAATATTAACTTTTTTGTTTACTGTACTGTTGCATAAACACAATATCACACACTATTGCTGCTTCCTTCTTATTAAGAAATGGTCAAAGTTGCTGTTGCTAGTTCTAACCTGGCATTACACAGAATAAAGAATAGACAGTTGTGGCCATGAATTAAGAGATCTACAACTTTCTACAAATTAACTACCTGTTTTAGAAACGTAAGTTACACTTAAATACACTAAGTGTATAGCTTGTACATATACTATCTGTAGATATACTATCTGTGTTTTGAGAGGTTCCTGTTCCTGAAACACAGGATGTAATGTTTCAGTCTTTACCTGGAATTGAAACATGAGGTGCTTTTCAGTGGTGCATGAACAGACATTCACAAAATGCAGCAGTCATAGCGGAGTGTTTAGTCACCGCTGGTGGCAGACAGGCCCTGATATAGACATACCTTTGTGACTCATTGCTCATGTATGCGATCATACGATGATGGTGTTGGGGAAAAGAAGAGTTTGCCTGTCTCCTGTCTAAAAAAAAAAAAAAACATCTAATCCCCAACAGCATATATACCACACAAGATACTTTGTTTTAGCCAAACTCTTAGTTAGCATTGCATGTTCACAAATACGGTGTTAAAAATGCTAGAAGGAAATGGTGCTATAAATGGAACATGAATATATGAATATAGTAACTAAAGTTGTAACACTTTATTTTAAGGACCAATATTAACTAGTTTGCTTACTAGCATGCATATTATTAGCATGTAGGCAATTTATTAGTACTTACAAAGCATGTATCAGTGTCTTACTCTACATGACCATATTTTAAATCCCTGAAGTCACATTGTTTTGACATCTATTTTATTTTATTAAACTAGTCCATTTGAATGAATAAAAAAATGAATGAATGAATGAATGAATGAGTGTGTGAGTGAGTGAGTGAGTGAGTGAGGTACAAGGTTACAAGGTAACTACATGGGGTAGAGTTAGGTTTAGGGGTAGTTTCAGGGTTAGTACCTAGTTATTACATAGTTATTGTATTTACTATAATAAGTACATAGTATGTACACAGGGAACAGAACTGTAAAATAAAGTGCTACCAAGTTTTCTTTAAGAGGGGTAGGGTTAAGACAGTAAGTGCAGTATAAAAACATTATGCCTATAGAATACCCCAATAAGTGTATAATTGAGTGAATGAATGAGCAAGTGATTGAGCAAATGAATGGATGATTGAATGAATGTTCAGTGATTTGTTTAAATTAATGTTGTAATGTTAAAAAGGCATTCTTTTTTTTTTTTTTTTTTTTATACAGGAGGGATTTGAACCTTTGTCACCATAGTGTTTCATAGTGTGAGCAGCACCAGCAAAATATGTGTTATTTTCCAGTCCAAAAACACCAGCCACATTTTTAAAAATACACTAAAGTCAAAATATTCCTCTAAATGAAGACTGCATGTGCCTCCCGTTTTACTAAATCATCTGTATATAACACAATCATTGATTCTGTTTTATTAATGAATGTTTGAAAACAGAGAGCTCTGATGTTGATGCCTAGCCATGATAATTGTCATAGAATACATTCCCGCTTCCTGCACATATAGACAGCACTGGATTTGTCAGAATTAAAGGCCACCTCCTGTAGCCCTGACTCAAAAGCTCCATTCCATCACAAGAAAAATAAAGGCTGAGTCAAAGGTGGGTTCAGTTATTGTAATCATTGGCACGGATGTTGTGTGGTTGCTAGGGATGACGCGGGCGAGTCGAACCACAGAGCATCAAAGTCCTGCCAATAATCACAAAACACAAGCCCTCAGAAAAGAGCCAAGCTGATATTTTAAAAAAGATTCCTTACAGCACTCATACCTAGAGTATAAATTTCAAATCAGATACAAACCGCTATTTATTTGGAACATCTGTGCATTTATTTGCTATATAGTACATGTTAGCCACATGCCATCCACAATATGGTTTGGTCGATGTAAAATAAGAAGCTGGCAACAATATCGCTGTACCAAGTCAAAACAATAATTAAATACAGATAAAAATTCAAGTGTACTTGAGTCCCAAGTAGATTTGTCGAAACAAATACTTGAATCAAAATTAGACTCACAAAATGAACTACACATTGCAAGTCTATAAACATTTGAAACTGTCTCCTGTGGAGGATACTGTATATATTAGGGGAAAAATTGTTACCAGCCCTACCTTCTCAATATCTGGCAGGGCATTTATACCGCAGCTCTGCAGTCTTTCAGATGGCCGCTGTAAATCCCTCCTCTCTCGTGTGTCTGAGTGCTTTTGGGAAGACAGAAATTGTAGTGTAAATCCATCCTTTCCTTATTTACATTAGCATGTGAAAGGTCCGGTAGCAATTTGGCTGGCAAATGTTCCTGAGCTCACAGTACATTAATATAGGAGGGACACTGGTTTGGTATGAGCATTTATAAAGACTAGGACATTGGTTTTGAGATACCTACTTCATTTTACCTTATGAATCAGCAGAACCGTATTTCAAAAGCAATATTTCTGGTCTCTTGATTATACATAATATAATATATACATATATCAGGGTTTAGCAGGGATGTCATGCCATTTCAACTCTGGAAATGTCTGCAGGTAAACCGAATATGTTTCCTTTGAAGAAAATTGCTGTTGCAGTTGGCTGAATACTGAATTACAGCATTTAGAGGCATGTTGACTAGTGAATTATTTTTAATAACAAAGTAGAATTAAGTTCAGTATGTTTATTTTTACAGAACACAACTGTTACCTTACAGTAACTTTTTTTAAATGACAAATTGTATTTAAATAATTTAAACAGGTTTAACAAATGTAAACAATATATATATATATATATATATAACATGATTTTAGAAGTAGAAATTATGTCATATGTTTCAGGGAAAATTTATATAAATTATTATTATTATTATTATTATTATTATTACATGTCAAGATTTCTATAAATATATCTCATGTATGTGTGTCAAATATTTGCTGCGTTTCAGTTCATTAAGTGATTTGTTTCAAACAGTGCGGAGAATGAGAAATCTAAAAGCACAACCTGTTTATTTTCTTTATTTTACAAAAGCACCAAGTTTTGTTGATATTGTGTGTGTACACGATTAATTAAAAGTAGACCCTTCGAAGATGTAAACGATGTATTGCTTTTATATGAACGATCAAATATGACAGAGCATTTTAAGTTATTTTTGCTGTTATCATTCAATTCAATTCAATTCAATTCAAGTTTATTTGTATAGCGCTTTTTACAAAATAAATCGTTACAAAGCAACTTTACAGAAAATTATGTTTCTACAATATTTAGTAGTAGCTAGTAGTTTGTGCACATTTGACAGGATTTTAGAAAAAATAATAATAATAATACAAGACGTAGTCAGCTAGACGATGAACTATCAATATTATTAAGTTATTATATGATTCAGTCACACATTTAGCAATAATTGTTAGTTCTGTTTGTTGATTCAAGGTTAGCATCATCTGGGGTCCTCTGAGGGTCAGCATCATCTCTTCTCAGGTGTTCTGGATCCAGACTGGAGCTTGTTTAAATCCTAGTTACCACGGGATGTAAATCCCGTGGCGAAACATAGAAACAAAATACAGACATCATTAGCATAGCTGCTGATCCAACAAAGTAAAATTAGTTTAACCCAAGCTAATGAATAAAAATGCAACTTTGAACAGATGCAACTACACTCACAATTAAAAAGAAACATTATTCGAATGCTTGGCGAAAGAGATGTGTTTTTAATCTAGATTTAAACAGAGAGAGTGTGTCTGAACCCCGAACATTATCAGGAAGGCTATTCCAGAGTTTGGGAGCCAAATGTGAAAAAGCTCTACCTCCTTTAGTGGACTTTGCTATCCTAGGAACGACCAAAAGTCCAGCGTTTTGTGACCTTAGGGTGCGTGATGGGTTGTAGCGTGGTAGAAGGCTAGTTAGGTACGCTGGAGCTAAACCATTTAGGGCCTTATAGGTAAGTAATGATAATTTGTAACTGATACGGAACTTAATAGGTAGCCAGTGCAGAGACTGTAAAATTGGGGTAATATGATCATATTTTCTTGACCTCATAAGGACTCTAGCTGCTGCATTTTGGACGACCTGTAGCTTGTTTATTGAAGAAGCAGGACAACCACCTAGAAGTGCATTACAATAGTCCAGTCTAGAGGTCATGAATGCATGAACTAGCTTTTCTGCATCAGAAACAGATAACATGTTTTGTAGCTTGGCAATGTTTCTAAGATGGAAGAATGCAGTTTTTGTAACATTGGAAATATGATTTTCAAAAGACAAATTGCTGTCTAATATAACACCCAGATTTCTGACTGTAGAGGAAGTAACAGTACATCCGTCTAGTTGCAGATTGTAATCTACAAGATTCTGTGTAGTGTTCTTTGGTCCAATAATTAATATCTCTGTCTTATCCGAATTTAATTGGAGAAAATTGTGTGTCATCCAATCTTTTACATTTTTAACACACTCTGTTAGCTTAGATAATTGGGAAGTTTCATCTGGTCTCGTTGAGATATATAGCTGAGTATCATCAGCATAACAGTGGAAGCTAATTCCGTATTTTCTAATAATATTACCAAGGGGCAACATATATATTGAAAATAGAAGGGGACCTAGGACGGATCCTTGTGGCACTCCATATTTTACTGATGATAAATGAGATGACTCCCCATTTAAGTAAACAAAATGGTAGCGATCGGACAGGTAGGATCTAAACCATCTTAGAGCCTGCCCTTGAATACCTGTATAGTTTTGTAATCGATCTATGAGTATGTCATGATCTATGGTGTCGAACGCAGCACTAAGATCAAGTAAGACTAGAAATGAGATGCAGCCTTGGTCTGACGCAAGGAGCAGGTCATTTGTAATTTTAACAAGTGCAGTTTCTGTGCTATGGTGGGGCCTAAAACCTGACTGAAATTCTTCATACATATCATTTTTATGCAGGAAGGTGCTCAATTGAGCAGACACAACTTTCTCTAAAATGTTAGACATAAATGGAAGATTTGAAATAGGCCTATAATTTGCCAGTACACTAGGATCTAGTTTTGGTTTTTTAATAAGAGGCTTGATAACCGCCAGCTTGAATGGTTTTGGGACGTGTCCTAAAGTTAACGACGAGTTTATGATATTGAGAAGCGTTTCTTCTGCTACAGGTAACAGCTCTTTCAGTAATTTAGTGGGTACAGGATCTAATAAACATGTTGTTGGTTTAGATACAGTGATAAGTTTATTTAGCTCTTCCTGTCCTATGGTTGTAAAGCGCTGCAGTTTATCTTTGGGTGCGATGGATGAAACTGAAGTGTTAGACGCTGTAGAATCTACATTCGCTATTGTATTTCTAATGTTATCTATTTTATCAGTGAAGAAATTCATAAAGTCATTACTATTTAACGTTGGTGGAATATTTGAATCAGGTGGCATCTGGTAATTTGTTAACTTAGCCACTGTGCTAAATAAAAACCTTGGATTGTTTTGGTTATTTTCAATGAGTTTGTGTATATGGTCTGCCCTAGCAGTTTTTAGAGCCTGTCTATAGCTGGACATACTGTTTTTCCATGCAATTCTAAAAACTTCTAAGTTAGTTTTTCTCCATTTGCGTTCAAGACTACGAGTTAATTTCTTGAGAGAGTGAGTATTACTGTTATACCATGGTACAGTACGTTTTTCTCTAACTTTTTTCAATTTGATTGGGGCAACAGCTTCTAATGTATTAGAGAAAATAGTGCCCATGTTGTCAGTAATTTCGTCTAATTCGTGTGTATTTTTGGGTACAATTAGCAGTTGAGATAGATCAGGCAGGTTATTTGCGAATCTTTCTTTGGTGGCTGGAACAATAGTTCTGCCCAGACGGTAACGCTGCGACATATAGTTAATATCAGTGATACGCAGCATGCACGATACAAGGAAATGGTCTGTAATATCATCACTTTGAGGTACAATATCTATAGCAGTAAGATCGATTCCATGCGATATAATTAAATCTAGTGTATGATTAAAACGATGAGTGGGCCCGGTGACATTTTGCTTGACTCCAAAGGAGTTTATTAGGTCAGTAAACGCAAGTCCTAATGTATCATTTGCATTATCAACGTGAATATTAAAATCTCCCATGATTAGCGCCTTATCAACTGTAACTAGAAGGTCTGAGAGGAAATCTGCAAATTCTTTCAGGAATTCTGTATACGGCCCTGGTGGTCTATACACAGTAGCCAGAGCAAGAGATACATTAGATTTCTTTTGCATGTCTGACAGAGTAACATTTAGCAGAAGTATTTCAAATGAGTTAAACCTGTATCCTGTTTTCTGGGTAACATTGAGAATATCACTATATATTGTTGCAACACCCCCGCCACGACCAGTCTGACGGGGCTCATGCTTATAACAGTAGTTTGGTGGAGTAGACTCATTTAGACCAAAATAATCATTTGGTTTTAGCCAGGTTTCAGTCAAGCAGAGTAAATCAAAACTATTATCTGTGATCATTTCATTTACAATAACTGCTTTTGGTGCGAGTGATCTAATATTTATGAGCCCAAACTTTAAAAATTGTTTTTGTTCATTTACTTTACATTTTTCTGGTTTAATTACGATAAGATTTTTTCTAGATCCTACATTATATTTATATTTTGACCTCACTATTCGGGGAACAGACACAGTCTTAATAGGTTTTACAGCGCAAGTACCTTTAGCATTTAAGCGGTTAGAACAAAACTCATCATAATGGTTATTTGAGAATTGTCTTACTAGTCACATGGAGCGAAGTGTCCTGGAGATGTTGTCAGAGAGAAGCTCCGCTCCAATTCTGCTGGGGTGTAATCCATCAGCGCGAAACAGTCTAGGACGCTCCCAGAAAAGATTCCAGTTATTAACAAATAGCAGTTTCTGTTCTTTACACCATGACAACAACCATTCATTTAAAGCAAAAAGTCTACTGAACCTTTCGTGTCCTCGTCGATACGTGGGCAGTGGTCCTGACACGACGATCGTCGCCGCGGGCGTCGTGCTGCGAACCGTCTCGATCAGGCTCCTGAAGTCCCTCTTCAGCGTCTCCGTCTGCCGCAGCGTGGTGTCGTTAACCCCGGCGTGAAGCACGACCGCTCTGGGGCTCTCGCCGTCCTTCAGGATCGCGGGTATCTGCGCAGAAACATCGAGAACACGAGCACCAGGCAAACAATGAGTGTGCACTTTACCTTCGGCTAACGTAGCACTTACGTGTCGGACGATGGAGTCTCCGATGATCACAGCGTCGCGTCCTGTCTCGCGGAGGGGAGCGAAGCGGTTCTGGATGGAGAGCTCGAAGGCAGGAGGGGGAGAAGTAGTCGCTCGGGACCCGGCTCGCGTCCTCCGCTGTGGATGCACCCAGGGTCCGTGGTGTCCCGGCGTCGCAGTGAAGGACATCTGGGAAGATCGCGTCCTGGGTGCACCGGGCCTGCGCAGAGAAACACACGGAGTAGACGTGGTGGGACCGTTAACAGCACGCTGTATACTTACCCCGGACTTGTTAGCGTCAGCCCGGGATGATTCCAGCGCGGCTCTCCGCTCTCTCAGCTTGGCCTGCCTCTGTTCCAGGTCGCGAATCTGCTTCCCCACGGCCTCGAGCTCGAGCTGCACAGAGTGGAGACATTCATCCGCCATTAAAGCAAGTAACAGTGAGTACAGCAGTGGTAATGTGTGAGAATAGAGTATTAGCAATGTAAGCGCAGTTAGCAGCAAACACGCTTGCTGATGCTAACTGGCTAAACGCTAATAGCGGACCCGGGAGATCAAAATAAAACTAGTAATAGCGAGGCGTTCTGATTGTTTTTGTTGTAGAATACAATAGAGGATATATTCACGCGTTATATAAACGGAAACAATGATGTATAAAATTGATTTTTAAGTTAAAAATAGTCAATGAAAAGAATATAGTGACGGAGCTCAAACGCAGTACAGCCGTCAACAGCAAACAGCAAACAGGAAGTGAGGTCAGCCGAGGTCAGATTCAAATCTGCAAGAGGGATTGTCAGCTCCACCGTCGACCACCGGAGGTTAAAGGACTGTTTTTTTTTTTTTTGGACTTTTCCTGAATCCTTTATTTATTTATTTTTTTCAATTCATTAGAAGAGAATAATTAACCAGGATCAGGGACATGCAGGTTCTGGCTTACACTGCCATTTGATGAAATAATGTTGAAGCTGAGTGAAATAAAGTAGGACACAGAAAGAGACCGCAAAAACAAATTGAGATTTAAAATAAACCAGTGAGATTTCACTTCAGGATTTTAGAAAATCCACAAAATATGGATCGATGACTCAGAATCAAACAAGCCTCAGCGGGAGTCATAACGGGTTTCCACATTGTCAAGTAAACTTGAGTATCAGTGTTCATACCGAATTAAGACTGAATAAAGAATTTAAACCTAATGCATCATGATGTCAAGGATACAATCTGTGGTTCATATTCCTCTGTGATTTAAGGTTTCATGTGATATTCATGACAGTGTAAAACATTTGGATCAAAATAATCAAGTTATATGCTTGTGGAGTTCATATTTGATTTCTGTGTTTACATTGACTGACTGCGTATGAAGGGAAGATGAAAGTGGGCCATTTTTGGCGCAACCACTATAGTGTCTGTAACAGCAATCAGAACTCTCAGAAAATTATAATAGATGTGTGATTGCCTTCTATTGTCACAAATCCCAAACATGCAATTACAAAAGGTTATTTTATTTGACCAAATATACGTCATCATAACTGCAAACCTGCCAGTACATTTCAAATAATATAAAATCATTAAACATTATCGCCATAGCAACAACAATTCCCCATCAGAAAAACACAGATGGGAAACATCTGTGATAGATACCGATTACTGATATATCATATGTTAAATAAATGATCCATTGTTGACATTGTAGAAAGATTTAGCCCATTAGTAGAGAATAGAGCAATCCATATGTATTTAGTATGGATTCACCGTCCACAAATCTGACAGTCCTGGAATTTAGGCTTCCAGCCAAGTGAAGCAAAATGTCTCCGTTCTTATAGTCTCAGAGTTTCAGCCAGTACGCCGGCGGACCGCACACAGTTTGTTCTCTCACTGTCTGATACATACAGCGTTACACAAAAACTTGGAAGGCAATTTTGAAAAATGCAAGTTCCAATTAGTTGGACAATAATAATGCTTGTAGGAATTAAGGTGTGCATAATTTGTCTGTTATGGAATATGTACGTGTGTATGTATGTTTGTTAAAATTTTATCTCAATCATTTTTGGTATAAACAATTTCAGTATAAGCCAAATCTAATAATAATAATAATAATAATAATAATAATAATAATAATAATAATATCAGCAACAACAACCATCATCATCATTATGGTCAAGCAAAAGCATTCAAAGAAATATTTCAATTGCGGGATGCTTTGCTTTGTCTTTATTGCAGATGAATGCATATGCTAAACCGAGACAGTTGATGATGGTTTCAGCCATGCATCTACTTCCAGATCTCTTATGTTGCAATTGCTACTGTGAAGGCTGCAATGACGCCTCCCTCTTTATTCCTGTTTCCACTTTGCATGCTTTATTTCTCATCTTGTGACACGATTGGCAGTCTGCATAATTAAAGAGACAATCCAGAAACCGGCGGGGTGACCACAGCAGATTGCGGGGACACCATATTGTGTTATCTTTGTGTCTGAGATGATTTATGCTGTCCTTCCATCTCGCCTGTCTCTCGCTGCACGTGTGAAGAGACGCTCGCAGTCTCCTAACCAACTTCCAGAGTATCTTTGCCAAATGTGAATCTCACACTGAGTCTACCAGGATGAGCTTCACCATACCAGATGTCAGAGCGAAAGCAAACACTGGGAACTTTCGATATTTCATCAGAACATGAAGGATGAGCTGATGTCGGAAAAGAGCTGAAGACAATGGTTGAAATGAAGCATCAAATGTTTTTGTTTTTGTTTGTTTCTTCCTTTCGGTCTTCAGTCTTTATGAACAGATAAATGGATTATATTAAATTTAAAATCAAATATCAAATTAAGTCGGCAATCTTCTATATTGCATATTTAAGCACAACTAATTCACTACCTATTTTCTTTGTCAAATTATATGATTTCATGTTTTTCATTTTACATCAATTTTTGCATATATTTACAATGACGTTCAAAATTTTAGGGTTGCTCCCCAAGCCTGTATTTATTTGTGAAATTTATTTGTATTCATAGTTATTTTAAGATGTGAAGCAAATGTGATTTTTCAGCAGTTATCTAAGTTGCACACATACCGTTATTATGAAAATGTATAATAAATATTTAATTTAATTTAATAATTCATATTTAATAATGTATTATACAAATTATTATATTTAACATTTATAGTAATTAAGATTTACAACCTGGACTAAACAACGTATAAGTAGTTATCTAAGTTTTACTATAAAATAAATAAATTACGTTTTTGACAATTTTGACCTTCGTGGCAAAAACAGAAATAGTTTTAATTATATATTTTATTTGAATAATTTTCCCATTTTCACAAAGGACTTGCTCTCAATTCAACCTGCACCACTCATAACATGAAAGAGAATAAAAGACTAGTATTTCCAACTTTTTTTTTTCCCCTCCCTGAGTTATAACCTTTTATGATGAGTTGATGCTGGCAAAGCCGCTTTTAGCAAAACAAGCACCATCAGACAGAACAAATAGACAGGCGTAGCTTTCGCTTCAGGAATTTTCGGTGAATATATATTCAGCTCATTTCTCATGTGGATCCTCAAAGAAGGTCGGACAGACTTACCTCATCTGCTAAATATTGTTTCTCCCGTCATCCGCGCAGAAATCTCAATTGAAATTCACCCTTAGTGTTTGAAAAACACGTGTCTGCTTTGGTGTGTACGTGCGTCTACACAAAGCCATAAATTACTGTTTTTGTGGTTGCATGTTGCTAAGGCCCGGAGGAATTATGGACATTAGCCAGTTAAAATACAGATGTCTGACCAGCACCAACGGGGTAATTCCATTCAGCTGTAATTTATATTTCGACCTCGTCGGCAGACCTGCCATTCCCGGTTCAGACGGGAAATCAAAGCTGACTGGTACTTAATGAGAAAAGTGAAACAGTTAACTTTTATGAGACTCACAAAAAAGTCGCAAAACTTTCGCTATAACACAAGAGCCTTTAGGTAATCATGGTCCGCGGTAAAGTGCTCTGGCATTTAAAAGTGAAATAATGAACTTCTCATCTCCATCCTGTGTGAGTGACGCGAGAACAAAGAACAGCGGCCAATTAAATGCTCTCCTTTACCACGCGGGTCAAATTCCAGCATTGCTAGGTGTGAAGACTTAAATGACTGTGTAATTCCTAACTCGTCAAATCCTCTGTATGAAAGCAATATGTCTCGGCCCTGAAGTTAAGACAAATCAATATTATGCTTTGCTGGTTCCTGTGGTATTGCACTTGCAGTTGTAGAGACTTTTCTGAGCTTTGACAGCCTCTTTGTTTGAGCTTCTGAGTAAAATAATGATTGGGGAATTATTGTAACTTTATTTCTCATTATTGGGACTTGAGTCAATATATATATTATGTTAATTGCTACTTTATTTCTTGTAATTGCATCTGTATCTTACAGCTGGGGCTATTCTCTTATAATTACAACTTACTTTTTTTTTACTTTCTTGAAACTGTAAGCTGCATCTCACAATCACAAATTTATTCATAATTGTACTTTTATATCTTACACCCAAGACTTTATTCTTTTAAAAATTTTGACTTTTCTTGTAATTATTATTATTATTATTTTTATTATTATTATTTTCCTGCAATTGCTACATTATTTCTAGGAATTGTGAGTTTATGTCTCACAATCAATTTTTTTTTTCTTTTAACTATGAGTTTATTTCTCAGTTGTGACTTTATTTATTTTTTTGTACTTGCAACTATATCATATTTCAACAATGCAACTATAATTTTTTTTATTGTATTTATGAGTTTATTAATCAATCATTATTTTATATCTTATATTTGCTACTTTGTATTTGCAACTTTATTTCTTGTAATTGCAAGTTTATATCTTTCAATCACAACTTTATTTCTTGCAATTATGAGTTTATTTCCAACTCATGATTTGATTTATTGTACTTGCAACTGCATCGTACAACTGTGACTTTCTTAAAATTGTTTTTTTTTTCATTACACCATTTCTAGTTACTACTTTATGTCTTGTAATTGTGAATTTATATCTAATTTGCATATGTATTTCTAATTGCTACTTTATTTCTTGTAATTGTGAGTTTATATCTTACAATCACATCTTTATTTCTTGTGATTATGAGTTTATTTCTAAATCATGATTTTATTTCTTGTACTTGCAACTACATCTTTTAATTTTGACTGTTTCTTAAAATTGTGACTTTAATTACAATTTTATTTCTGGCAATTGCTACCTTATTTGTAATTGTGACTTGCAATTGTGAGTTTATATCTCTTTATAACTGTATTTCTTCTAATAACAACTATATCTTATACGATTTACATAATTACCTGATTACTTGTACTGTAATTGTCACTTTACATGACATTATTCCTCACATCTTATTGATTTTTTTTTTTCATCTTTATTTAGAACATTATACTGTATAGTAGAGAGGAAGCAAGGGACAGAGATAAGGGAACTGAATGGAAAAGGACCACAAGCTAGGACTTGAACTCGGTTAACCTGAAACAAAACTGTGCCACAAGGCTAATACACAATGCGACTCTATAAACTTAATCTCAAAATATTCTGATTTAGTGTAACAATGAAGTATAAACCAAAGCATCACTTTAGCAATCTTAGCATATAACATCAGGTGTTCTATTAATGCTATTTAAAAATAAAATAAGCTAATAAAATATTGTATTACTATGATTTACTATGGCTATAGACACCAAACACAAGATTTATAATAACATAATTCACAAAGTACACTGTACCATAAATACAAGTGCCGGAAACACACGGAAATATAAGTTATTGAAGAATTGTTAAAAGATAATTTGTCAGTTCCCTTGTGAGGTATACAATATAAAAACTGTCATGAGGTAATCCTAACATTTCTCGGTTTATTCATTTCATAAATAGGATGTTCCTTGTAAACAATAGAAAGGATGCAGCCTCACCCGTTTTCACTTTAAATATATCGCTGCCACGCCACAAGCATACGGCCAGTGGTCAAAATCCTTAAACTATTTTAGCAAATCGCAGGAAACTGTAGGCATATCACAAACAAAACAATGGCTTTTACACAAAGCAACTAATATGTTACTTTTCGATGGCATGATGTGGGAAGAGGAAGGACAATAATTATTTTCTTTGAAATTAATCAGAATATGTCAGTGAAGGTGAAGCAGAATGGACAGTCTTTCACTGAGCGTCTGATGCATTGCACACACAGAAATGATTAGAGCTGGTTAAATCAGTCAGTGCAACAGGGATTGTATCAGTCTGCCAGGAAACAAGGTCATTTTTACAAGGTATGTCAGTTAACTGTAATACTGAGCTCAAACTAAGAAAGTTGAAAAAAGTTTGCAAGGTTACAGGCAACAACTATTTAGATTGAAACAAGATTTTTACTAACAGAGATAACACTTGTTATAGTATCCTTGTAACACATTGAATTTACTTACTACAGTAATACAAGTATAAATTATGCATAACTATAAACCTGATTAAATCAAATATTAAATCAAACCATAATCTTAACCCCATAGCAAAATAAGAACATAGTGTTATTACCCAGTAATTAATTGTATAATTACACTGTAACAAGGACACTTTAAAATAAAGGATTACACTTTATTTTAAAGTGTCCTTGTTACAGTGTAATTATTAGTGATATTAATGTGATCTTAAAGGCTACAAGTACAAGTACAGGTTACTGCTAAGGTTTGACTTAGGGCTACTACTAATTGTGCATGTAATTGTGTATAATTTATAGTTATTAGAATAAAGTAAATGTAACGTAACAAGGACACCTTGAAATAACTTTGTTGCCAAATAATAATAATAATAATAATAATAATAATAATAATAATAATAATAATAATAATAATAATAATAATAATAAACTGAATTGAATTTATTATTATTATTATTATTATTATTATTATTATTATTATTATTATTATTATTATTATTATTATTAACCATGAAAACCCACCCAAAAAAATAAATAAAAATATTTCCCAAACAAACCTGCCCCTAACTAATGCGTAAAAGCTGAATAAAGTCTGTGTTCACTTTATTTGTAAATCAGGTGATTCTCGACCAGAATAAGCCAATTTGTACCAGACGTTATGCCATTATTCTGGTTACTCAAGACTATATGGATAAAGTAACAAAGACAAGGGAAGACTTTAGTGCTTCCAGATTGTATTTTCAGAAACATTACAGAGAAAGAGGGAGAGAATTTATTTCACACATTACCAGGTGGGGAATGAATGTAAATATCTGCCTGTTTTATATTGATCAGGCAGCCATTCCAGCCGCTGAAAGCCAAAACCTGGAGATAATCAGAACCTTCTGATACTAAAATCAAGAAGTGCTGAGCAGAGTGTCCCACATTTAAGGCCTGCGCTCCAGTCATGGCAACCATGACTACATCTGAGAAACTGCTAACTTTAATAAGGTGGACTATCAAACTTGTTCCTTCTCCCATAAAAGAAAATATTAGTGTACGTTTTGGGGAGGGGTAAGATTCACATGCCAGTTTTTTCCACCGGCAGCATTGCCAGTTTTTAGTTTCAGAGGTTTGGAGAGAATTAGAAACAAATGTGGTGTCTTTGAAACAGCACTTCTGATGTATCACTCGCAAGAATCTCTGTTGGCTCGAATAAAAGCAAAAAAAAAAAAAAAAAAAAAATCCCATCCCTTAAACTGACAACACCCTCCTGAACGCAACAAGCTCATCAAAAACAAACATGAGCATTTGCCGTATTGCTTTCACAGAAAACACATGCGAGCGAGCCGTTCCATGTTTGGGTCTCGCACACATGCAGAGGTAGCTGAGTCAGCTCGGTTATGAACTTTGGGTGATTATTCGCAGCCAGTGACGCATCAGAAGCGGTATTTTCAATGACATCACTGGCGTGAAGCGTGTGATGTGTGGCGGTGTTTGGGTTATTGGGGTCTGTTGCAGATGTCTGGGTGTCAAATCCTCAATGTGTTCGGCTTTCTCACTTCCACAGTGGAAATTCTCACACACAGATGGAAATACATCTGAAAACAAACACTTGTCATAGACTGCTCTCATGTAATAGATTTCGTTTTCAAGTCTGGTTTTCTTTAACATATTATAAGTAATTAAAGCTTAATTAACAAGTTATTGACATAGACAATTCTGAATTAGCTGCATAATAATTTGTTAATGTTTTACAATAATATTGTGTTAACATTAGTTAACACTATAACATGCATTAATGAAATTTAAGAATATATTATTATTCAGTTAAAACATTTAATTTAATGAGGTATAAAATAATATTTATGTATACATCTCCAAATAAAATAAAAAAATATAGAGAAATTAACTTTAGTAAACGTTAATAACAACATTTACAACATTGCCATTAATACATTCTGTACAATTAGTGTTAAACTAGTTGTTAGTTCAAACCATAAATTAATAATAATAATAATAGTAATGATAACATTAATACTAAGATTAATAATAATAACTATCATCATCATCATCATCATCATCATCTCATCATGAATATACTTAATGAAAAGCCAAAAAAGCCAAAAAGCCTAATCCAAAATTGATGGTTTCTGCAAAAGTATTAATCAGCAGAACTATTTTCAACACTGACAAAAAACAAGACATATTTCCTGATCTCCAAAGCCAGCAAATTATAATAATTTAACAGCATACTGTAGAGAGAGAGAAAAAAAAAATGGAGTAATGGCTACTGAAAAATCAGCTTTACACTGACAAAAATTACATTTATATATATATATATATATATATATATATATATATATATATATATATATATATATATATATATATATATATATATATATATATATATAAAATCTAATTTTGAATATACAATTTCAACTAATGATTATGTATTATAGTTACAATTAAATTCCAGTGTTATTACTGATCATCATTATAAAATGCTGCAAGATGCCATAAGTGCCATAATGCTAAATAATTTTTGTATTTTTTTTTTTTTTTTTCTCTGCGAGACACTTAGTCTTCATTAACCCAAATCAGTCAGCTTACAGTGTGAAGGTCAAAGACTCTCATGCGATGATTTGAGAATGCTGAAGATCACTGAAGACGATTCTAGAGCTCTCAGACGGAGCTGCAGGTATCACACTGTTTTATTAAAGAACACAAAGTCAAGAGAGACTTGTATAATCAAGAAACTGTATTGGGACAACTAGCGAGTAACACATGGCACATAAGCGGTACATGAGAAACACCTCGTCCTGTGGACCTTACCTAGTAATTGCTTTTGTCACCCTTAGCTGGGTGAAATTTTCCTTGGACCGAATTCAAGAGAGCAAACGCCGTCTGTTGTTTCAACAGTATTTGAAATTAAAGCTGTGATACATTCTCAGATTGCATGTCTGTGTGACATGGAACTAGATGGATTTTTCCATGCACTGTATACAGGAAACAAGTTCCCATGTGAATTGTCTCTGTGGTGCATCACTGTATCAGACAGATAGTCGTATAGACAATACTAGACTAAATATACAGTAACACAATCAAACAGTGAATAAACAGGACATAAACACATAAACATTTTCATCTGGATTCACATGTCAGCAGATCAGCATTAAAAAAAGAACAGAAAAGAAACAAGCTAATACAATAGACATTGTCTTTAAAGGTGAATTCTGGTCATCCTCCACTCATGGTTTTCAATGCGCTGACGCCTGCCAGGAAAGCAGCTTTGTTCCTGTTCTGTCTTAGTGTTTTATTCCAACTTCCTTTTTTGAAGCAGCTGAGAGGGAGAAATGTTTCTGCCGTGTCTTAAATGGATGTGATTTACAGCTGAACTTGAAAAAAACTAATAAACAGCAGTCAGCTTTCACTCCATTAGTCCCATATGCTTTCCTTTTGTCATTTTAGGTTAGTTTGAATTAAATGAATAATTTCTGGTGCAGTAATGTTTAGCCGAGGTACACTGCCATTCAAAAGTTTGGTATCAGCAAGACTTTAATGTTTCTTAAAGAAGTATATTTTGCTCAACAAAGCTGAATTTATTTGATCAAAAATAGAGAGAGAGAAAGAAAGGTGATATTGTGAAATACAACTACAGGGAATATATTTTAAGTTAACAAGAACAACATTTATTTGAAATAACATTTAACCTTTTGTAACATTATATCACTTTTGATCAATTTAATGAATCCTTACTGAATAAAAACATGAATTTCTGTCAATAGATAAATAAATATATCAATAAAAGTACATAACATACTCTGTAAAGCAACAATACAAAAAAATAATATTTCATTATTTACCAATTCCAAACCTGCATGACTTTCTTCTATGGAACACAAAAGGAGATTTTAGACAGAATGACAGCCTTAGTATCCATTCACTTTTTTTTCTGGATTTTTTTCCCTTTCTTCATACAGTGACAGTGACTGAGGCTGTCTTTCATTCTGCTTAACATCTTTTATGTTCCACAGAAGAAAGTAAGTCATAGTGGAATGACATGAGGGTGAGCAAGTGATGAAAGAACTTCCACGTCTGGGTGAAATATCCTTTTATGAGGGTAATATGTTTTGAATATATATTAGAGCTGCATTTTATCTGGCACACAAACAAATTATGCTTTTTGTTAAAGAATGAACATTCTCCACTGGTGACATCAAACATGAAAAGATGATTTTACGTTAAATCAAAATGAAAGAAAACAACCGGGGTGCAGTTCTCAAAAGCATTATTAGCCAACTATGGCCATTTTTTTTAATTTTTTTTCAGTATAGTACAAGACATCCATGACAGTCACAAACAACATTGCAAGGTTGTGTGGTTGGAACTATAGCTCTCAAATTGTATTTAGAAGCACAGATTCTTGTTAGTATGATGTGGAAAAAATGCAACATAGTTACAGATTGCCATTAGATTGTTTCGAAAGAAAATTAAAAGCAGATTTAAATGAACCAATTCACATACACTATAATGACAGCTTGCAATTATTTGCATCTGACTGGCTGTTCCTGTTCATTATGCTTTATTTTTATTTTATATTATTTTTGGGGGGTGGGGGTGGGGTGGACTCAGCAACTTCGTGTTTAATTCATGGAGATTCATTCAGTCAGCACTTAACCAGAAATATGATAAAGATAAACACAGTGTTTAAGGTTTGTTAAGTACGTATTTTAAAGGAATAGTTTGCCTAAATAAAAAAATACAAATAATAATAATAATGGTCATTTGCAGTGAATGGGTGCAGTCAGAATGAGAGTCCAAACAGCTGATAAAGCACAACACAATAATCCATACGCTCCATTCCATTAATTAATGTCTTTTTGAGCAAAAATCTAAACATTCTTATCTTCTAACCATTGCTTCCAGCTTAAACATCCACGGCACCCATTCACTGCAGAGGATGTACAGCAATGCTAAATTTCCCCAAGTCTGTTTTGATAAAGAAACAAACTCATCTACATCTTGGATGAACTGAGGGTGAACTTTAAGTGAGTTTTTGCAAATAATTTAGCATTTCACTTTAATATTCATGGTGTCATGTTTATGTTTGATACAACATTCTGAATGGGAGCTCTGACTGGACTGCTAATGTGTTAGATCTGTGAAGATGAATATGCTGTGTGTGTTTGTTCTCTATACGAGCTGAGGCTTTGTGGCAGGTGATTGCAGTACGTGTTATTTCTGACATAGAACATAATAACATGGAAGATGTTAAGGGTTTGCTCTGTGCTCTAGAACATATTGGGTTTGTGTTGTCATAGTTATAAGAGGAAATTGAAATAGGTTATAGTGTATATATATATATATATATATATATATATATATATATATATATATATATATATATATATATATATATATATATATATATATATAGCAACAGCAATCCATTGTCACTGATGTAAAGACATGTTTTGAAACACATGAAGCATATCACTTTACAAGAAGACCCACTTGCCATAGAATCAAGAAAATTCCTAGTCAGAAATGTCATGATATAGCTATTGAGGTTGAGGCCATACGTTAAATCTTGATATTAAGAGAAGTCAATTACGTATAAACTAGGGATGCACGATATTGGATTTTGGCCGATATTCGATATGCCGATATTTTCTAAATAATTTTGGCCGATGCCGATATCGATATATATATACAAATATATACTCATAAATGTAAACTTTAATTTTACTGAAGAGAAATCCATGTATATCTTCTGTACTGATTCTACCATAAATTTATTATTTTACAAATGTAGACAGACATTCACATCTGAAAAACAGGTCAATTATTTCACTTGGAGAATATCGGTTTGGCTCATCGGCAGAAATATTCATATCGGCCGATACCGATAATGGTCATTTTAAGCTTTTATCGGCCGATACCGATGTTGTGCCGATATTATCGTGCATCCCTAGTATAAACTGCTGTTTTCTAAACATTTGAACAAAGTTTGACATGCAGTGTTTGTGACCTTGTTAACTCCAGAGCAAAGTCGATCAGAAACTGTAGCGTGTTATAATCAGGCTTTGTACAGGACAGCCCGACTGCAGCACTCATTAGTCTGTTCTTGCAGAGGAGGAACACACAAGGGCTGCGTGTCTGCAAGGGTGTTGAAACATTTTTTTTTTTTTTTTTTTTTTGGCATCTCATTTAAAGGTTTTATAAGACTTATTTTAGGGCACCATTAACACTAAGGCAAAGGAGGGCAGAAATTACAGCAGGGTTTAATTAGTCATTTCATGTTAGTGTATAAAAATACATGAATTAAATAAAGATTTTGTGTTTAAACAGCAACAGTTGTACAGGAGGCAAAATTACAAAAGGAAATATTGATACCTTTTTTCATATCGAACTTTTCTAGCACCTTCTGGAGCAGCTGTTCCATCTGCGGATGACAGCTTCCATATAGACAGTTCAGAGAGTCTGTGTCTGAAATCTGACAAGTGACCCACATAAACCAGACACCAAACTGCCAGCATCCTCTTGGTGACCTGAAGGAAGTCTTCTCTTTAGCCGAAAGAAATAGGCACCTGCCTTTCGTTTAGCTTAAAAACAGAAATAAAGTGACTAACTCAGACACCCGATGAGCTCATCAGCTCAGAATGGGGTAACGGTCTCAAGCTGGAACTTAATTGTGCTGCTGGAAAGGTTCATGGGACCAAAAGGTGCCACTGGGTTTTGGAAGCAGACAACAATGTGTCTGGACCAAGTGCTTTGCTATTCCTCAAAGACTAGATTCTTATTCCTCTCAACTTCCTCTTTCATAGTGTCTCCGAGCCCGGGCTTTACAATCATTCCTGGTGGGGTTATTATATCATGATGCATTACTTGGCCATCGCCAGGTTAGTCTCGGAGAAGACATCTCTGTACTGCTCAATGGATTGTTTTATTTCCTGTTGCTGGTAGGAAGACAGCTGTTCCTCGGGGTGGATGTCCACACTTGTGTCTTGTCCTGTGCTGATACTGGCTTGATCTGTGTGACACTACTGCTTATTCGGGTAACAATGCTGAATAAAACACATATGGCCTCACTAGGATTATTTCATATATGTTTGGGAAAGGCATGGGCAGGGTTGATTTATTTATTTATTTGTTTGTTTGTTTCTGTTGGTCTCTGTATATGTATGTTTGTATAAATGTTTTGAAGACATAGTTGTTGGTAAATGTCATTTTTTACAAAATTTGTCATGTCTTATCCTTTAATTTTAATACATTTTATAATATTTTTTTTTTAAATGTAAATTTAATAAACAATAAAATTTCATATTATTTAGTGAATGAAAGTAACTTTGACATGAAGCATTTCAAAATATATTACACTTATATTACACAAGGACAGTAAGGATATATATATATATATATATATATATATATATATATATATATATATATATATATATATATATATATATATATTTTTTTTTTTCTTTTTTTTTTCTTTTTTTTTCTTTTTTTTTTTCTTTTTTTTTTTTTTTTTTACAAAAATTAAGCAAATTACAAACCATAAAACACATGCAATAGATACAAATAATAAATATTAATAAATATTAAATAAGCTTGTTTTTCTAATCCAGTAGTTTTAACATGTATAAAATTATTTAACATATTTTTTTTAATTGATTAACATTAACGAGACTGACTGGCTGCTGTCCCTTTAAGACTGAACTTTTTAATTGACCAAAAAAAAAAAAAATGAAAATAAAAAAAACAAGGTAACATTTCCATTGGTAATTTAGTTGCACATGTGCAATGCAGCTTAGCTCAATGATTCACTGACACAGGTCACAGGAGCTTGTTCATCCACACAGCACATTGTTGAGAAAGAGACAAACCCATGCGAGTGGGCTGTCGTGTAATTGAGTAAATGATGGCTCTTTGGATAATTAAGTTGGCCGCAGTGATCTTTTGTACCTCAGAATGGTCTTGAAACATCTAAAACAAACCATACATTCTCATTGAAACTGTGTGGAGTTTATTGCCTTTATTCCTTTATTGTTTATTGCTGAATGTGCTTGGTCATTAAACTGACAACTGCAAACAATTTGGGAGCTTGGGACAAAATAAATATTTTAAAGAACTGACAATGTTTACAGCGTTTCCAGAGCTGACTCAATCTTGACCTGAGGCATCTCTGTTTATTCCTAAGTTGAATATGTCACGTTGGATGCTTGGATTTGGTTGTTAAGTTTCTACCCTGAAAACTTAATGAAATGTCGATGCTGTGAACATGTTTCCTAATCTATAAAACTTTGTCCAAATGTCGCAGCAACGTCTTGCCTAATAGCTGGTATGAGTGTTTAAGCGAAGTGATTATCATTAATTAATTCAGATTTTCCCATATCAGTACCGCAATACTCTACCGCAATAATCTACACAGAACAGAACCCAAACCCCAAATTCAGTTACAACTAGATAAATCATCTGGATTCAATCAGATTGAATATGTGATGTGTGAAACCTAACACAGAAATCTCTCTCTCTCTTTCTCTCTCCACTCAACCCCAACTCAACTATTATACTGATTATACAATCATAACCATAAAATTGTCATTAGTAAAATATATATAAAAAATATTTTTAATTTCATTTTTATATATATATATATATATACAGTATATATATATACAGTATATATATATATATATATATATATATATATATATATATATATATATATATATATATATATATATATATATATATATATATAGGCAAACATAAATAAATATAATGTATGTAACCTAACTCAATATAACACTTTAGCTATTATGTTGTGTTATCTTTATTTGGGGATCAAATGGCTCCAAGTGAATTTTATTCGGTGGGAAAGGGGACAAAATGGTTATTTTGATGTTGAAAGTTGCTTACCCTTGTTTCAAGCTATTAGAAATCTTTGTGTTTTGTTTTGTTTTAAAGGGGTCATATGATGTGGATAAAAATAAACATTTTGAAATATTTGCATTTTTTAAGCTATTCTATGGTTTTTGGCATCTTTGTGTTTTGTTTTGAGATATATCAAACAACAACAACAAAAAAGGGGGGCATCTATCTAAGAACCCCAACAAGCTTGAGCTATAAAAGAGTAACATCTAAATAATGTTACTAAATAAAAAAAATATATATTTTTCTTTCTTTTTCTATTTCATGTAATTATTCAGAACAGCAGGCCTGAGGTCATAACAGGTATTGATTTACTCTCTTCACCTATTAGATAGGTAATGTTTCCCAGAGAATGCGCTTTCCCCATAATTCCCTGTCCTGCAGGCTGGTGCTAATGACACAAAGGGCTGCACACTAATCATCCTCTCCTTATACCATGACCTTTCTAACACAACAAGCCACCACTGCACATGAGTGAATAACACATATTACAAGGATATATATAAAGGTACGTAGTACTAGATGGAAAGAGCTCTTGTTCAACTCACAGCAATAAGACAAGTTATACACATCCATGCAATTATAGGTTGACATCAGTATCTAAAGCCTTAAATAGAGATTTTCCTCAGGTAATGCAGAATGATTCCATGTCTCTCTACAGTTTGAAAAACTGATGAATAAGATATGAACTGCCAACTAGCTACAGTGTTATCAAATGCATTGCAATATAAAAAAAATAAAATAAAAAAAAATAAAAACATTTTATTTTTTAAAGATGTCATAATGCTGCCTATGTTGTCATTGCAATTATTTGTCTTTTATCTCAATGTGAGTAAAGCAGCTTACATAATTGATTTCCAATAGTAAAACATATTTAATAAACCTCTTATTTTTTCAGCCCCAGGGCTTCTTCCTTCTGAAATGCTATGAAATTATGAAATGCTTGCTGTCTTTGGCAGATTTTCTCTGAAATCTCTGAAATCTCCAATTTCTGGCTCAAAAAAAACAAACAAAAAAAAAAAAAAAAAAAAAAAAAACAGATATGGCAACACAATACAATTTGTTTTGAATTTATCTGACAGAAAATTGTGTCAAATGAATGATTGGTCCATCCGCTCTTAAATGTTGTTGTCTAACAGATATCCCAGATGGTTTCATCAAGCATTTCTATGTTGGTTCGAATGCCTCCGCTGTCACATCAGACACTGTTTGTTTGCTGCAGTGCTGTTTCTCTTATAGTCTTCCCATGACTGATGCTTCCCTTGATGTATAGGCCGGAGTGAATTGTCTCTTCCAATCATGCGCCAGACTTTAGTTCTTGTTTGTTTTTATGCAGTGCTGGAATGGATTTAATATGACACTGTGGGAAATGAGGCATTACATGGTTTCTGCTAGAGAACTCTTGAATCATGTAGGTGATGTTGAACTTTTAATAATTGCTCATTAGAGCATTAAATATGGACAAGTGCAAAGTTTATGGAATTAATGAACGCAATATGTAAGCCACTAAAATATATGGTCACTTATCACAGCATGTAAATAAACATACTGTAGGGTTCATTACCATATGTCACCCACTGTGTATTTCAACAAACATATTGCAACATCACATTATAATATAGGCACTTATGGATCAAATAAACTCTTGTAAATAGCAGTTTTCACACTCTCGTTAACTTAATTAACTGGTCCACTAACAAGGACAACATGTTTCGAAGGAAAGTAAATGAATTATGTATCCTAAACATTCTATGCTTCTTGCATAAATAACTGAAATGACACACAGCTTACATTTTGTAATAATAAATACAAATAATTTTGAATAATTGTAAAAATAAATGAATACATACATACAACAAAAGTCAAATTACATAAATAAATTAATAAATAAACCATGACCTCCCTAACTAACTAACTGATATATATATATATATATATATATATATATATATATATATATATATATATATATATATATATATATATAGACAGACAGACAGACAGACAGACAGACAGATAGATAGATAGATAGATAGATAGATAGATAGATAGATAGATAGATAGATAGATAGATAATTTATTTAATAATTTTTAATAGCAATTAAAATAGGCAATGTGCTACTGAGATTTTGGACACCTAAACAGAAACGGGTAAGAATCTGTGTTGCATTAAAGTTCCAGATGGTTCAAAGTGCAAGCGTAACACATCTGAGATCTGCTGTTTTCCCTGAAGCCTGACGTCTCTGGAGTTTAGTCTCTCAGCTCCTCACGCACTCCTATTGCCTTCTCACTTAGAATAAGCTGAGACTGGGATACACAAGGGCCGGTGTAAAGGAGACAGAGTGACAGAATATTACTGGAACTGCTCATACTGTATGTCAGGCCGGATGAGATGTCACTGTTCTGCCAGCAGAATCTGTCTAATCCAAACCTCTTCCCTCATATGCAAAAATAAAAATAAAAAAACATAAAATAAAACAATGTTGTTTGAACAAAAACTCAATATCAAATGAGATATTTTGTTTGGGAAAAATAAAATGAATAAAACCAGATATTTACATATACACTTCAGAAAAAAAAGGAACAAAAAAACTTGTATTTCTTTACTGTCATACATTAAATCAGAGTAAATGTTTTCTGTTTTAGATCGATAAAAATTAACGTATTTTTTGCATTTGTTAAATGTCATAATTTAGCGAGGGAGATTTTATTTTTTTTTATTTTTTTTTATCTTATCACTTCCATCAAACTCAGAAGTATACATACACTTCCTTAGTATTTGGTAGAATTGTCCCAAAACTGTTTCACTTGGGACAAACGTTTTTGGTATCCTTCCACAAGCCTTCTACAATAGTTTGCTGGAATTTTGGCCCACTCCTCTTGACAGAACTGGTGCAACTGGGTCAGGTTTGTTGGCCTTTTTGCTCAAACTCTCCTTTTTCAGTGCTGCACACATATTTTCTATAGGATTGACATCAGGGCTTTGGGATGGCCACTCCAATACCTTGACTTTGTTGTCCTTGAGCCACTTTGTAACTGATTTAGAGGTAATTGTCTATTTGGAAGTCCAATTGCACCCAAGCTTTAACTTCCTGGATGATGTCTTCAGATGCTGCTTCAATATATCCACAAAATTTTCTTTTCTCATGATGCTATCTATTTTGTGAAGTGCACCAGTCCCTTCAGCAAGCAAAGCAGCCCCACAACATTAAACTACCACCCCATACTTCACAGTTGGGATGGAGTTCTGAGGCTTCAAACCTTCACCCTTTTTCCTCCAAATATACTGTTTATCATTATGGCAGAACAGTTCAATTTTTGTTTCGTCAGACCACAGGACAAGTCTACATAAATTAAGATTTTTGTCCCCATGTGCAGTTGCAAACTGTAGTCTGGCTTTTTTATGGTGGTTTTAAAGTAATGGCTTTCTCCTCCCAGAGTAACCTACAGCTCATGGTGGTACAGGACTTGTTTTACGGGGGATAATGACACTCTCTTACCAGTTTCGGCAAGCGTCTTCACAAGGTCTTTTGCTGTTGTCCTGGGGTTGATTCGCACATTTCGCACAAAAAAAGATCCTCACTGGGATTAAGAATTCATCTCCTTCATGAGTGGTAAAATTATTATTATTTTTTTCTTTTCTTTTCTTTTTGTATGTAATTATTTTTTTTAAATATATATGTGTGTGTGTGTGTGTGTGTGTGTGTGTGTGTGTGTGTGTGTGTGTGTGTGTGTGTGAATTAAAATGAGCCTATGCTATTCACCAATGCTGAATGAGCAAGCCAGCACTGAAGATTTGAGTCACGAAACTCAGTAACGAAATCTGAACAAATAATATCCCTTTATGGACTCTTGTTCACCAAATGAACCTTTTCATTGGCCTCATACTTTCCACATGAAAAGATTTGTTTGATAGAACTGGACACTGGAATTCTTTCTTAATGAGCTGTGTTCATTTTGGAATCGTCTCAAGGACATAGATTCTTACAAGTCTGCACAGAAGGGCCATTTCTTATTTCTTATCTGCAATTGACTGTCTATCATTTAGAAGTACTTTTGTAGTACATTAGTTATGTCCTTACATCTGGACACTGTATTGTTTTGGGCTCTTAGGTCTCTCTCTCTCTCTCTCTCTCTCTCTCTCTCTATATATATATATATATATATAGACAAATTTTGTCCTTGGTTTTCTTTCCATTTGCATGTAAGAGCTTTTTGACGTTTGAACTGTTCAAGACGGTGATCCTTGGACCAACTGCAGTCGAAATCAACTCAAAGAAAGAAATAGCAAGGAACCAAATATAAACATACATGCATGTTTCAAACAGCTTATCTCTAATATATATATATATATATATATATATATATATATATATATATATATATATATATATATATATATAATTTAGAAAGGCCTCTGTGTATTCATCTTTAAGCTGAATTTAAGTCAAGCCCATGAGAAGCAGCCAGATTTAGCATGTCATACATTATCCAGTTATACCCCTCATCTTGTTTTGATTACATGGCTTTCCTAAAATGTTCCATATCCAGAGATGGCTAATGCAAGAAAACAGTCTCTAAAACATCAATTTTTCTTGTCCTGCTTAGTCATGCTACAATTTTCTTCATAACCAATGGAAAACTTTAAAATATGCAGAAAATAAAACCCAAATTTCCATATTGAAATATGGATGTGCGGGTATGGCACAGATCAAACGAAACAATCATCCTAGCCCTTAAATTGATCTGAGGTTAATGATCCTGCAACATTATACTGATTCCCAGAATTCCAGCCAAATAAACAACTGTTTCATTAAATTGTATTATGCATTATCATGCTGCGAGCTGATATTATCATTTAAAATCAGAAGATAAATGAAATCAGTTGATGGATATATGTAGGGAGCTTCTTCTTACACAACTGGATAATGATTCCATGAGAGGAACTAAGGTCAGTTACCAAACAACAAGTGATCCAGCTCACAATTCAAATATGGTTTCTGTTTAAATAACATGAGTTGATTTGAGGGAAACAAGTCAATTTTCTAGATTCAATTTCCATCTCAGTGGAATCTGTCTTGCTGTGATTAGTATGAAACTCTACGCTGCATCTCGAAGGGAGGACATTTTGAGAATGACCACCGGAGAATTGCAGTGACAGAAATTAGACATTTCAAAGAGGAACTGCTCTACTGGATGAGTGAATGTCTAATTCACTCCATTACTATTGACTGCATCTTGGAAGGTTTTTTATATCGGGTTTAATGCACGTCTTCTTCCCACTGTCCATCAACAGGTTGTTGGAGCAAGTGCAAAATGCAGTTCTGACTGAAAATGTATAATAAAGTGAGGTGATGTGTGTTCAGTTGCCAGATATCCTTTTCTGTGAACCATATAATGGTTTTGGCTGGTCAAGATCTGCTGCACACACTGTCGCATCAGAGCAATATGACATGCAATATGATATGCTGCTTATACGTGAATAGGAATACATAAATCAGATCCAGACAGGTGGAGCTGGGGGAGGTGGAGGGTTTCATAGGAATTGTGATAGCTTCAGGCCAAGCATACAGTGAACACTGAACAAGACAATTCAAATGTTGGCCAAACAGTCTCATTGGCTGGAGAACCAGCAGAGGTCAATTAGATTGTGCCATGAAATAATGTTATTGCTAGCAGACTGCATGTAAAAGGCCTACCAGCATATGCCATCTAAAGTTTCATGACTGAACTAGAATTGTTATTCATGAGGTTTTTGCAATGTTTTTTTAGACATAAAAACAGTTGTTTAAATGAAAAGAATGCGTATCTGTTGCATGGCAACAGTATGAGAGCATATTATACCTAGGATTACTCGAGATTAATTGCGCAAAAAGAAAAAAAAAAGTTTGCAATCTATACACATATACACACACAAATACATGCATGTATAGAAAAATATGGTTCGTTTACATATTACAAACCCGATTCCAAAAACGTTGGGACAATGTACAAATTGTGAGTAAAAAATAATGTAACAATTTACAAATCTCATATACTTATACTTTATTCACAATAGAATATAGATAACATACCAAATGTTGAAAGTGACACATGCCAAATATTGGCTCATTTTGGATTTCATGAGAGCTATACATTCCAAAAAAAGTTGGGTAAGGGAACAATAAGAGGATGAAAAAGTTAAATGTACATATAAGGGACAGCTGGAAATTTTCAACTTATCAGGTCAATTGGCAACATGATTGGTTATAAAAAGAGTCTCTAGAGTGGCACTGTCTCTCAGAAGTCAAGATGGGCAGAGGATCACCAAGAGTTTGAAGATATCACCATCTACAGTGCATAATATCATCCAAAGATTCTGGGAATCTGGAACAATCTCTGTGTTTAAGGGTCAAGGCCGGAAAACCATACTGGATTAATGTGATCTTTGTGGTGATATATTGTGGCCCTTAGACAGCATTGCATCACATAGAGGAATGCTACTGTAATGGAAATCACAACATGGGCTCAGGAATACTTCCAGAAAACATTGTCGACGTGCTATTCGCCGTTGCCGGCTAAAACTCTATAGGTCAAAAAAGAAGCCATATCTAAACATGATCCAGAAGCGCAGGCGTTTTTCTCTGGGCCAAGGCTCATTTAAAATGGACTGTGCTAAAGAGGAAAACTGTTCTGTAGTAAGACGAATCAAAATTTGAAGTTTTTTTTTTGGAAAACTGGGATGCCATGTCATCCGGACAAAGGACAAGGGCAACCCAAGTTGTTATCAGTGCTCAGTTCAGAAGCCTGCATTTCTGATGGTATGGGCTTGCATGAGTGCGTGTGGCATGGGCAGCTTACACATCTGCAAAGGCACCATCAATGCTGAAAGGTATATCCAAGTTCTAGAACAACATATGATCCCATCCAGACGTCGTCTCTTTCTGGGAAGACTTTGCTTTTTCCAACATGACAATGCCAGCCCACATATTCAAACAAAACCCTGGCCTGGTCCTCTCTCGTCCTTCACTGTCATTGCTCCTCTTTTATATCCTTCCGATCTCCTCCATGGGACACGCAACCAGTGAGTGGAGCAGGTGTCGTTAATTTCCCAGTCACTCCACTGGCCTCGCTCCGTTCCCACGGTTCTCGGCCCCACCCCACTCGTCACAAATATAATAATATAATGTGTGTGGACTTATATATACATAATAAATAAACCGTACCTATATTATGTAAGCAAAAACTTTTATTTTATCATTTGCCTTTTATAGCAAATGCTATAATATATTGTATATACTGTTTGCCAATTTATTTATTTATTTAAACGTTTTGTCTAATCATTTAGATCAAATATATTAAACTAAAGAAGACTGAGAATATGAGCTTCTGTGCACAACAACAATATATATATATATATATATATATATATATATATATATATATACACACACACACACACACACACACACACACACACACACACACACACACACACACACACATATATATATATATATATATATATATATATATATATGTGTGTGTGTGTGTGTGTGTGTGTGTGTGTGTGTGTGTGTGTGTGTATATATATATATATATATATATATATATATGACACATTATATTAATATATATTATAATTTTGATTATACTATTATACTTCCTTCTCGTTCATGCTTTGTTTTCAGTCTTGTTGTTTTTTCTTTTGATTATTTCAAGTGACTCTGATCTGGAAAATCTGATTCTTTCTAGTAAATTGTTTTACTAAAATTTCATGAAGTCCTTAAAATAATTTCCTTTAAAATTTATTATTTCTTTGGAGCCAAAAGTATACACTGTATAAAGACCCCTTTTTTTCAGTATGTTCTAAAGATTACTTATAGCATGCACAGTTTCAAACTAACCTGAATGACAGTATGTCAGCACATTGAACCAATTTAGCCCATTTTTAATTAAATATAAATGATTAAATATAAATCTAACGTTTACAGTTTAAATGCTACAGTGTTCTGCTTTTGAAAATAAGTATATGATTCAGTAATAATAATTTTTAAAAAAAGTAGCAGTCAGTAATGTCATTTTTCATTCCTTCTGACAGGGCATCAGTTCCAGCACACGCACCAGTAGCATTACAGCGGAAGGGGACTATCTGTGAATATTTCAGCAGAATACAGCCTGAGGCGTCTTTTCAATGATTTTCTCTGTGGGAAAAGCAGAGGACTCATCAGGCCCAGCAGCATTTGGCATTTGCAAAGATAAGAGCATTATGTCAGTGTTTAGTCGGACATTAATCAGGCCTCTTATCGGTCACATGGGAAAGAGGCTCTCCAAACTGTTGTGATGGACAGGCCTTTACAGCAAAGGCAAAGACAATGCTTGCTATGTTTCTCTTATTGTCAGAAAAATGAATCACAACACCTGTCAATGAAATGTGGGGCCAGTGAATGAGTATATCTGCAGAAAAGGCTGTGTGCAGCTATTGTTAGGGATCCCAGGATAGCAGGGATGTGGACTGGAGTAATACAGTTTCAACACACTGCTCTGTACAGCACAGATTCTGCAGTAAGCACACCGTTCTCAGCACGCGTTACAGTCCTCCATGACCCCTGTCTCTCAGGACATCATTTGAGAATTTACGCAAATATTCATGTATTTATTCAAAGGTCAAACTTGCTTTTCACTATACAAACTCAGGACAGACATTATCAACACAACTATCATATTCAAGAGAGAATACTGAATTCCAGCCAAATACAGGAATTGAAATTGATGTCCTATTACTGAGGACCTAAATAAAAACACTCCACACAGATGCCTGAGTGGTGTCTTTGTCCATATAGAGTTATGACATCATGTTTGTTATATCTCAAAATCATTCACATTTTAAATGATTTCAATACTCTGTATTACTCTGTAACATAAATAAATGCACTTATGGTAGCCACAGTTCACATTAGAACACCTAATACTTGCTAAATAACAAGTTTGAATGGGTCCCTTAATTCCATCCATGACACACAACAATGACTGACAATTGTGTGCATATTAGTAATGTATGTAATAACAAGCAGGGATCTCTATTATTATCATCAGCTTGTCTTGGAACTGTGCAAATGCATACAAGATTAAAATAGGAGCTCAAGTAGGAAGGTGCATTTTTCAGCTTCAGGCGGAATTCACAAGTTTTTTCTTAAAATCCTCTTTTGAATGATCACTGGTATACTAATAACTCTCCATGGCACGACCACTGTTACAGGAGGTGGAATAATAACATGTGCATCACCTGCAGCACATGAAGACAGCTGGGCACATCTCTTTAATCTGTCACATCTAGACATTACAAGACAATCCATGGAGACAGCTTCAAAAATTAAACGATGTTACTAGCAACTGACTCACCCAGCTTGAAAAGCAGTTTTGTCTCTAAAATTCACATGATCATGAAACTGCAGAGATTGAGAGATATAGATCTCAAGGCATGTACCAAGAAAATGCATGAAACCAAACAAGAACTTTCTTCTGGTACTCAGTACAGTACCTCCAACCTCCAACCAGTTCCGTTGCAAAACAGGACACAAATGATATGCATTACTGTTCACACTGTAGAATTGCTTAAATGCATCTGTATGTGCTCCAATATGTTACACAATGGCATTTATGTGTGAGTGAAACAAGGACAATCTTCATATTCAAAAGCAATATCACACTTTGAAAAGTATGCCTCTGTAGCTTATGGCTGTAGCTCACTTATGTGAGTTCAACATTTCTTATATAGAACAGTTCAACATATGTGTAAATAAGTAAAATCAAGGAGTGTCCTAAAGTCAGATTCTCTGTTGAACAGTTTTCTCACAACATGGAAGTAGGATCTGTTTCTGCTTGTTAAAATGTGTTGTCCAAGGGGCTGTAATTGCGAAATAGCAGAATCTTTTTTTTTTTTTTTTCTTAGTGAAACAAGCAGCCTGCTTGATTGTATGATGTTGTGTATAAGCATTACAGTTCAATAAACAAAACATTCAAACTGAGTAACTTACATTTTAGGCATAATTATTCAAGTTTTTTTTTTTTATTCTTCCTCAACAAAAACAGTTCTTAACAAAGCCTCGGAAGATGTTACATCGAGGAAATTATAGTGTTTCATTTCTGAATGATTAAATGAGTAACTCATAACTTGTTTTGTTTCTGAATGATTTTGTGTCTTAAATATGTCAAATAAAATATGGATTTAGCCAGTCAGTTTGTTTTAGTTGAGTGACATTCAATCACTCACTCATTTTTTTTTTTTTTTTTCTCTGTGTAGTTTCTGAACTAATCAGATAAATGTGTGATTCACTCATACAGACAATCTTGTTAAATTCCTTAATGTTTTTGATTGAATCAGTTGAGTGAAAGATTCAATGACTGGCTCATAAATATGAATTAAATGAATACATTAAAGTGCAAATTATTGACATTGATATTTTCAGTAATCAGACTTTTCAATGTGTAGAAACAGATTTTGAAAAAGTTTCAGGAATGAGATTATTGATTCTTAAACCCTGTATAGTTGTTCAGCCAAAAGAAAATCTATATTGACAGCTGTTAGCAGAACTGACACACAGCTTCCTGAGAAATAAGATCCTACCACCAATGAAATAAATAAAGAAAATTAGCCCTGACACAGACAACTGTTAGAATTCCTTATTGGGAATTATTATGAATATATAAACACTCCAACTGGTTTGATTTGATCCAATTAAAGTTCAGATTATCAGTCTTCAAACTCTATACACATTTATTAATCCTAAATATACACATGCTGTATCACATAGTTACACATTTACCATCTGGCAGTTTCTCCTGAGCTGGGCAGCTGCTTTCAAGAGTGGAAATTCCATGGCTATCATTTTAGATCCATTGTTTGCTGCAGAGTTATTTTTTGTTTCATAACAATGCCTGTATGGTTGTATGTAATGAGTGGCAGAGAAACTAATTTTCTCTCATCAAATACTTTCTAAAAGTTTGTGAGTCAGTATTAGATCTACTGAATGTGACATTGTGTAAAACACTGTTGTCAGTCTGTCTTTGCAGTGTTCAGTGAGCCTCAAAAATAACAACATTTGTGCATCTGTTTTTTTAGCTGCTGTCTCACATAAAATAGAGCACATTTTTCAACTTTGTGCTGATTTGTTATGAAGTGATATTTCCCGCTCTCAGAGGATCAAAGTTAGAAAGATGATCTGTTAATCAATGCCAGCATTTTAAAATAGACTTTAACGCTCATTTGAAAAGATCGACTGAGCATACACAAATTTCTGTGCTTCAGATCGCTCAACTATTCATATTGTATGTATAAATTTCCTCAGTCGATTCATAGTAGGCTTGCTAAACAACCTCTATAGGATTCACATGATTCAAGCTCATTTTCTGACTCTGTACACATTGATTTCAAATAATAATTTGTCTGATTCTATTTTCTTCTTCCTTCTTTCTAATGAAATCACGTGTCACATCATGAAAAATGTAGAGATTATTATTATGTATTATTATTTTATTTATTTTTACAAATGGGATTGATTGATTCAGTGCTTTAAAATCCTGAACACTTTGAATACATTTGGGCATGTGCTTATTTTCTAGGTTTCATTGAAAATTCAGGCCTGGTTGCAGATCAGAAATCATTTTCAAAGGATAATCACAGTGTCACGATCATTAGCAGGAGTGCCCATGAACTTCAGTAGAGGGCACTCCACTCATGATCACTCAAGACTCATCATGAACTCCATTCCCCACAAGGCCTCATACCAGGGACTGATTGCACTCACACCTGCACCTCATTTCCATACACATAAGCTGCTCTCACACACGCACTCATTTCAAAGTCTTGTTTAGCCTGTCTGACATTTCCGAGTGTTTTTCCTTGTGTTTGTTCCTTCCATACCTGACCTTTGAATTGTTTATACCTACCCTGATTCTCTGCTGCCTGCCCAGACATCTGCTTGTTTCTGTTATTGATTCTGGATATCCCTGACATGCCTGACGACTATTCTTATAATAAAGGTTGTGCATATGGATCTAAATGTCTATGGCTCATCGTTACAGAAGACTTCGCTGTACCAGGATCCAACAGCCCCTTGTCACAGAGGTATCAGTTCCGTTTTCCATGTCAGCCTTTCACCAATCCAGCCTAAGGTAAGGAGATCGATCTATTGAGGACTATGTTCAACAGTTCTGTGAGTTGGTGTATCAGGTTCCTCTAGATGATGAAGTCTTGTTTAAAGATTTATTCCGTTTTGGACTCATTGAACCAGTTAAATCATGGTAACCTAGAGGGGAGTCTAATTGCAGTTTAAGGGACCTAATGGACTTTGCATTCTTGTTATGTGGTTCTCCTTTCACTGTAGGAGAGACAGAGGACTTTAAAGCCCCAAAATCTCTCTACAAGTTGGCCGCCAGCCCAGCACCGCTGCACAAGATTGATCTACCAGCCCCAGTTGATCTTCCAGAGTCAAGTCAGGTCCCCGTTGATCAGGTCCTTGTTGATTACCCAGAGTTTGGTCAGGTCACCGTTGACCGTCCAGAGTTAGGTCAAGTCACAGCTGACCGTCCAGAGTCAGGTCAAGTCACCACAGACACCCAAGAGTCAAGTAAAACAACAGTTACACTTCATGAGTCAAGTCAGGTCCCCGTTGACTTCCCAGAGTCAAGTCCGGTCCCCATTCATCAGGTCCCTGTTGATTTCCCAGAGTCTACTCAGGTTACCGTATACTGTCCAGACTTAGGTCAAGTCACAGCTGACCGTCCAGAGTCAGGTCAAGTCACCACAAACACCCAAGAGTCAAGTAAAACAAAGTTTCAACTTCATGAGTCAAGTAAGGTCCCCATTGATCAGGTCCCTGTTGATTTCCCAGAGTCTAGTCAGGTCACCGTTGACCTTCAACAGTTAGGCCAAGTCCAGATTGTCCAGAGCCAGAGTCGTTAGATCGTCCAGAGTCAGGTCAAGTCACCACTAAAAACCATGAGTCAAGTAAAACAACAGTTAAACTTCATGAGTCAAATTAAGTCACTGTTGATCTTCTTGAACAAGGTCAAGTCACAGTTGATCTTCATGAACCCAGTCAAATCACCATGGATCTACCAGAGCTTTGTCACATCTCAGCTGAACTTCCAGAGCCTCGTCAGGTCTCAGCCAAACTTCCAGAGCCTTGTCATGTCTCAGCTGAATTTCCAGAACCCTCGTCCTATCCTGTCATGGCCATGGAGGCCATCCACCAACTCACTGTCTGTTCTGTAATGGCCACGGAGGCCATGCATGAAATCACTGTCTGCCCTGGCACGCCTATGGAGGCCATTTGGGAACTACCTAACCACCTCATCACGGCCACAGTAGTTAAGCCCACGGCGGGTCCTTGTTTCCCATGTTAGGCCCCGGTCCCTGGCCACTGCACTTCCACACGGACCTGGCCCTCCGTCCCTCCCCCTGTTCCGCCCCACTCCACTGCCCTCCTAGATAGTTTTGAGTGTCTGGAAGTGAGTTTGGATTGATTATACCTACTCTGATTCTCTGCTGCCTGCCCTGACATCTGCTTGTTTCTGTTATTGATTCTGGATATCCCTGACATACCTGATGCCGTTACTGATTATTGCCTGTCTGACCATTCTTATAATAAAAGTTTTGCATATGGATCTGGACGTCTTTGGCTCATCATTACACACAGACCCTATGAGACTGTGAGGCACTGAAGTTAGTATATATATATATATATATATATATATATATATATATATATATATATATATATATATATATAGCTAACATGTGTAAGTAAAATATTTTAACACTTGGAATTGTTTTATTTTTATACCTAAAATATGTGTAAAACTAGTCCACAATTAAATTAAGTTTGTTCAGAATTATTATTAATTTTTATATATTTTTAGTGTAGAGGCTGATATGAAGTCATTTGACATAAAACAGCAACAACAACAATAACAATAATTAACATTGGACAAACAAATAAACAACTACAAGTAATTTAACACAATTCATTCAGTCGGTCAGTCAGTGTTGGTAAATCAATTAATTGATGTAATAACAGCAATAATAATTATAATCATCATCGTCGTCATCATCATCATCATCATGATAATAGTAAGTATACTGTTATTTATTTATGTATATGTATTTATTATGGTTTATTGTACTGCATCTGTCATGTTTCTCACAAAACTAGTTTGAAATTTGTACAGTTATTTCGCCATTGAGACTGGATCAGATGAAGTTATTGCCTTGGCAAACAATCAGTATGATAAAGAGAGCAAGGCTGGCATGTGTAACCTTGAGAGCAGGCGATGTTCCTGCATGAATATCTCTCGGAAATCTTCTGTGATCTACAGGAAATAGCACTCATGTTGGTCATCTGAATAGGCGTTTGTAATGGAGACTACAATTGCTCAGCTTTTCCAGCGAGTGACCTGAAGGCTAAATGTTTGAAACAAGCAGGAAATTGAGTTTATACGGCTTTTGGAGAGGTAAACTATGAAATTAGATCATTCATTTTTTAAATGTTGTAAGATGAGCATTAAATGACCACGTAATGACAAAATAATTACTTTAGCGATCACTTTTCCTTAAATGTGATGTGATCACCGGTACATGACCTCATTTTTTGAATCACATTGCAAACAAGCTACAATACGTTACACCTTCGCCCAGGCAAATCTCCAAAATGCTGCACAAATCAAGTATTGACTGCAGGTGTATAGCTACGCATAACTAATATCATGAATAATTATAAGAGGTCATGATTTATTAGTGTAAAATGACCTAGTTTCAAGCCTCCAAGTCTATAACAAGCATAAAATCTGCAAAATATCCCTTGTCTCTGAAGTATTTGAGACGTGAAATATTAGATGTAAGAACAATGGAAATTTGCGTGCAGTTCTCAGACATTTGATCAGAGCAGGCTTTTGGAGAAAAAAAAAAAAAAAAAACCTTTGGCAGGACTTTGGGTAGCAATAGCCAGACAACCACAGGAAACATAGAAGTAAAAGGATAAAATGAAAAGCATAATTGTATGACAGAATGCTTTAGTTTCTCCATTAATATTCAGCAGCACATATAGATGCTTTCCCATGAGTTATGGTATAATCAAAATCTTATGATTCTGGATGGAAAACCAAAATATGCATGCCGAGAAATGTGTATAATGTGTTTTTATGTATTAATGTAACATTATACTTTGAACAAGCAACTCTATACATGTGGTTTAGCACGAGATAATATAAATAAAGTATGATTTGTCACCATTGTTGGAAAAAAAATAAATAAAATAAAATTACTTTTTATTCTCAAGGAGAAAGTGGTGATCAAACAATAAAGCATGCATAAAAAAACAGGAAACAGAAAGAAAGAAAACAAATAAACACAACTGCAACTAAACTGCATGAATAAAACTGAAAAGGTTACTATATATATATATATATATATATATATATATATATATATATATATATATATATATATATATATATATGTATATGTATATATATATATATATATATATATATATATATATATATATATATATATATACAGTATGCAATTTAGAATTTGTGCTCTGCTTTTCACCCATTCAAGTGCACACACAGGAGTGAGAAATGAACAAACACACACACACACTTTGAACAAGTAACCCTAACCCTAACCCTAACTCTAACCCTTGCTCAAGGGTCTCACCTCAGTCATGGTATTGAGGGTGGAAGAGGGCGCTGGTCATTCAATCCTCCACCTACAATCCCTGTCAGATCTGAGATTCGAACCTGACACCTTTGGGTCATGACTCTCTAACCATTAGGTAATGACAAACAAATAATTAAATCATAGATTAAACAAGTACAGTATGTCTTTATGGCCTCAAATCACTTTGAGCTGAGAAAATTCATTTTATGGATAGAGGGTATGGTGGGTGGGGGGAGTTAGGGTGGAAGTACATAACTGAGGTGCTAACTGAGCCAGAACTAATAAATCTATTGTAACTTCCATTTCATAAACCATAACAACCTCTAGGCCAAAGTCCCCCTGGTTTCCTTGTACTGTAAATATTGGTTGTTAAATGCCACAAGCAATTAAGGTATTGCTTATGGTCCAGACATTTCTGGAGGACGTTTATTCGGCCTTATTTGTCTTCCAAGCAGCCTAAACTCTCAGCAAGGCAGAATGTTTAATGACCTGTTTTTCTTTGTACCACCACAGCAGCGTAAAAAAAATCAACTCACATTTTAAGACGATCAGTCTAGAGTGTTTTTCCTCAAAAACATAGTGTTATCAGAGACTAGGAAGGGATTTTTATATACTGAAATCCATGTTAATTTTTATATTATCTAACTATGAACAGCAAATATCCACTCTTCTCCAATTGCATATTGTCAATCTCTTGACAGTGTGAATGTGTGTGGTCCAGTGAGTGACCTCACATTCCTCACCACGGCTGCACTTTATACTGCAGATCCATTCATCAGACTCGGTTTCTCAGCCAAAGTAATGTTACTAAACCTACAGTAGCAAAATGCTGGTCATTATAGTAAGACTGGAAGAGTAAACAGAAAAAAATCATCAAAATTTGATTGATTGATTGATTGATTGATTGATTGATTATAATATCAAATTGACTTTCGTCAAATAAAAACACAAGTTTTTTTTTTTTTTTTTATCATTATTATTTATTATTTAATAAAATCATATAAATGTTTTAAGTAGGTATAGCAAATATTCTTAATATTATTATTATTATTATTAAAATGATTATTAAAATACATAAAGCTTAATTTACTTTTTTTTTTTTTACTAGATGCAAAATGCTTTTAAAATCCGGTGTTTTATTTAATTAAATTAATGTTAGTATTTTTATAAAGCATGATCATGCCAAAATTCTATAAAAATGTAAATGTATTAAACAATTAAAATTATATTAATAAATAATTAAGCACAGTTGTTTTTAATAATAATAATAATAATAATAATAATAATACATTATTATTATTATTATTATTATTATTATTATTATATAATATAAAAAATCAACTGTTCTAAATTATTTATTAATATAATTTTAATTGTTTAATACATTTAAAGTTTTATATATTTTGGCATGATCATATATAATCTATATATTATATCATTATATTTATCAAATAATATCATATAATTATATTAAACAATATAATGATATTATTTGATCAATATATATATTTTTTTTATCAATACAATGAAATTATAAAAATTATTATTTAAATTTTAAACAATTCAATGGTTAATGTTAATTAAATGGGTTCACTTGTGAACAGCAACATCATTACACATCTGTTAAAAATATGGCTCCGTTAGCAAAGGCTCTGATATCAAAGATCCATCTCAGGTCTGGAATGTGTCTGCTGTGAGGAATTCCGGAGCTATTCTAGATGACCTGCTGCTGAACCTCTTTAATGGAGATGTTGACTGGTTACATAGAAGAACTTTCCTAGGAACTGAAAGTAATCAAAAAGCCACCTGGTCAATCTAATAACAAATCCATCTCTAAACACAGTCCCACAACACACAGCTGAAGCTCCAGCGCATCGGACGTCCTGACAAACCTGTGAATGTATAAATGATCCTGTCATCATACGTTATACATCACAGATGAAATCCATTTGAGGATCTGTGTGTTGATGTGTATTCAGAGAGGACTGTGATTTATTTTCTTTCTTTCTTTCTTTTATAAATGAAAAGGTTACTATAATCATTATAATTAGAATTATTTTATAATTAACAAGATATAATAATTACAACACACATTGTGAATAATTATAATGCATTATAAATAAAAGCTATATATATATATATATATATATACATATTAAAATTTAATAAAACATTAAAATATTGCTTTGTTTGTTTGTGCATCAACCATTATCATATAATTGGAGTGTCTGTGAAAACTGTATAAAAACATCTATCATTTATCATTATTATCAATAAATGTATAAACAAAACACATGCATTTATAATGATAACAATAATATAGTTGTTGTTTATTTAAAACATTTGTGTAATATAATATAATATAATATAAAAAATGTAAGTAAAAAAATAAATAAAAAAGACACATGACAAAATACTTTAGCTGCTCCATAAATATTGAAAATGTGAATCTAATTTTCTTTTTTCTTTTTTTTTTTTTTTTTTAATGATGGGGCATAGTTTAGTGCTCTTTTAGAACAAGAGCATAAAAATATCAGCTGTACAACATGACTGTTTATGAACTGCTATCAGATGTTATCATCATGTTAGTTGTGCAGGGAAAGTGTTTGGTTTTCATACACAAGATCAAACTATTACACAATAACACATGGTAATACACAAACTGATCCTGCAGTCTTTTAGATAGTGAACGTTTCAATTGTGTATGCGACAGATTTTGAGATCTGTCTCTCTCTTTCTGTCTGTCCCCGTCCCAGATGACAAACTCCAGAAAACGATTATCTAATCGCTCACTCGACCCGCTTCTGTTTTCTTCCCACAAGCCATCTGCACTTCTAATATTTACAGACGATCCCCACTCTTATTTATCTCCTGCCTTTCATATGAACTACGGCTGGGATAAATGATCGACTTTGACCTTGCTTGATAAACAACACTTTTTTGGGGGAAGAATATTGCCCTCTGCTCTCTACTGAAATTCAAAACTTCTCAAGGTGTTATTTTGAGGCGTTGACATCTTTGATTCGAACACTTCAGGTTCATTCAGATTCCCTAAAGAAAGAGCAGCTGTTTTAAGAAAGAAAAAATGCTTTGGTTTTGTTTCCTGATGTGGCATGCTGTGTCCTTGGAAGTGCCTGCTGAAACCAAAGAGCTGCATTTAGAGAGGCCTATCATGTCCGACCACCAAACACTTCATCATTTCGGACTTAACTGTGATTAATGTGCCTCTGCCCTGCAGGGTTAAACAACCACAAACACCCAGCGTTTACTAGCCTTCCATGTGTTTGCTGACAAGTTCTCAGAGACACCCTTAACGTTTCATTTGGTGGCTCGAGGTTGGATAGCAGCTTTAGAAAGGTCAAAGGGTCAGCTTATTACATTACCATCTGTTAACAATGACTCTCCACTGACAGTTTATCTGAACCAGCAAAAGCCCAGAGATGTCCCTGGGTCACATTCAGACATGTGACAGACAGGGACCAATTGGAAGCTGGGAATATCGGGCTTTAATCAGAAGCACATGTGGCTTTGAGTCCGTCTGTGGATGTATAACTTCCCATGATGAGTCTAACGTATGAAGCCGGACAGATGTTTATGGATCGACTGCTTGTTTGAGGAGAGATGTTTCACAGTGGAATGTGGAAGTGGAGGAATTTATTTAGGTTTCGCTAAACTCTTTTTGATCATCTGTTTATGATACCTGAAAATGGCATGGTTTGCGTGCATTAATACACTCATCCGAAATGGAAAATTCTCGAAACGTCCAAGAGCTTGTGATTTATCTATTCATCCGTGCAGCTGAGACCCACATTTCAATAAGACTCTTTAGTTTAAAGACATGCAATGTAGCATTTACGGCAGGCTTTTCAATTGTAAAACAGGATCTAAGTCAGTGAGAATTATATGGGGAAAAATCCTTATAAATGACCTTTGTAGTTTGTCTTTTTTTTTTTTTAATCATATGTCCTAAACGGCTGTATTTTACATCTTCATGCTGGTGATTTTATGTCTCCAGCCACTAAGTAATTAAACAGGCTTTGGATTTAAAGTTCTTGCAAGGAGCCAAAAGGGACAAAATAATTAGATTATATATCAGATTATTCAGAGCAATATGGGCAGATTAAATCACTGGGAAAAGAGGTTTGTAACATTACAGACTGGGAGAACAATAGAATGACAAAATGATATATAGATGGATGGATGGATTTAGAATTATTATTATTTGTTTTTATAAATTGTGTTATTCAAAAACTTAAAATGTTACTTAAATTAAGTTTAGTGCATAAATTTGGAAGCTAATATTAATAAATAAATAAGTTATATAAGTTATTTGAAATATAAAATATGCTAAAATAATATAAAACCTAAAAACCTTAAAAAAAAATGTTAAATATTAATATTATACATAAAACTATTAAATAATTCATATAAAATGTGTTTTGCAGAAAAAGTGAATTTCTTCATAAATAATAATAATAATAATATTACTCAATTTATTTATTTTTAAATGAATAACTCTGTAATGTATTTTGAAGGGAAAGCACTTTACAAGTTTCTAGCGTACACATCAACAAAGTTTTAATAAAAATGTGCAGTGGGCAGAGACAAACAATGAAGTTGATGTGAAAATGTGAAGAAGCTTAAATATTGGTTTTAAACAGTTGTTTTTTTTTTCTTCAATTTTTGTTTAACATTCTTTAACATGCCAGTTGTGTTATTGTATAGCTTTTGCTTACTTACTATCATTCTAAAATGTGGAAAATAGTAATAATAATGAGAAGACGTGCATCAATTTTTTGACAGTCTAGGTTACATTATACCACTGTAATTATCCCAAAAAAACATATAATAATAAAGATTCGAGGTAATACAACTACAGCGATACCATTCAGAGAACCAGAGACAGTGTTTTATTTAGCCAATATTTCTCGTAACAGTGAAGGAATTCTTTAATCTTGAAACACTTTCCATCGGGTTATTTGCTTGTGCTGAGCAGAGCCAAACATCATTTGCCTTTTACAAACACACTGAGGCTTCGATGTCTAAAGCACGACCTCACTGAAGCATGATATTTAACTCTCTGGGAAGGGAGAGGCTCTGACACTCTGTTATTATCGGCAGAAGAATTCCGCCCCATGGGGAATAGTGCGTTTTGGACTGCGCTACGAGATATTATAAATCAATTAGTGAAGAAGTCTGGAGGACGAGTCTGCTGAAAAGAGGTCAAAGAGTGTAAATATCAGAATAATAATAAAGGCCGAATTTCAACAGAGAAATCAAAAACTCTTCAGCGAGTAGAGCCGCCTATATTCTTTTAGAATAAAAAATGAGGGAACAGACTTTTGTGATCATGTAAGACGTTGGTGGTCCACCACACACACACACGCACACACACACACATCTCAGCTGTTCGGAAGGGTGAGGCGTTTCATTTAAACTGCATGGCCCTGTGTTGATTCCTCCCACACTTCAGGTGAAATGCCGGACTCTTGACATTTTGAGCTGATTAGGAAATTCAGAGGGCTTCTGCTTAGTGTTATGTCAACCATTCTGACATCTAATAGGATCATTTCACTTTCATTCAGGCACAAAGAACTGGAGGATTCAGAGTTCCTGGCATTGTTCAGGAATTATCACGCGTTTCAAAAACACAAAACTGCAAACCACCTGGAAGTGGCTTACATAGAGAGAGAAATACGTTTAAACATTTGCTTATGTGAACATTTTTCAGAAGGTGGGTGACAAAAAATGTTTGTGCAGCTATCTTTGTGGGGAATTTTACACAGACTTAAAGGGGTCATGATCTGAGAAATCTAAATTCCTTTCAACTTTCGATATTTAAGAGCTCATTGTGCTATACAAACATCCTGTAAGTTTCAGAACTCAAAACTTTGTTAATAGTCTTATTACAAAACTCTGCGTTTTAAATCATATTTTGCGTGAAAAGGAATAAAAGTTGTCAGAGTTTCACGTCCTCTACCCAGCAGTCACAGGATATCAATATAATGCCAGATTGATGCTGGACATGAAGTTGGACAGACGTTGCATTTTGGTTCAAAATTAAAAATTGGGTTGTCGTCAGTATTTGATGCCAATACACAACCCAAAAACAACAAAAGTAAGTTTGGACATTAAATTAGCATTGACATAACATTTTAAAATGACATTGAATTCTGGTCACCCAATGTGTGTGCGTGTGTGTGTGTGTGTGTGTGTGTGTGTGTGTGTATAAGAAGAAATGCAATAACAGAAACATTAGGAAGTAAAAAGGGAGGATTTCAGTTAATTGATCTATATGTTTTATTGAACAGTGCATTTGTGAGATTTAGTCAATCGAAACAGTTTTGAGGTTAATTGATCTGTGAACATTGCTGGTATATGAAATTGCATTATCCTGAACATCAAAGTTAACATCAAACTAACAAATCGACACAAGTTATTGTGTCGATTTGTTAGTTTGCAATTTGTTATAGTTGTATTACACCCATTGGGAAAGATGACTGTTTAATATATATATATATATATATATATATATATATATATATATATATATATATATATATATATATATATATATATATATATACATATATATATATATATATATATATATATATATATATATATATATATATATATATTTTTTTTTTTTTTTTTTTTTTTTTTTTTTACCCAAAAATAACTAAATCTCTCAAATGTTGATATATAGAGAAAAAAAAAAAGGAGTATTCATGACGATGAAATCTAATGCCATTTATGGTCAAAAGAAAAAGAGCTTCACAATCATCTATTATGGTCACTCCACTCCTAATTCTCAAAGCATAGCCTCCCTTTATGAAAATAATTATAGTCCTACAGTACCTATTTATAGCTTCTCCTTTGACTACCAGCAAAGTCTTTCAGAGCAGCCTCCACATACCAGCACATCGTGATGGATGTTTATCAGTGTAAGTCCGCTCAGTCATTCCTGAGATTAGTCTTTAGCCGATGTAAACATCTGAACAAGATCTACCAATTGCTGTGGAAAAATCTGACATTATAGGCAATTTACCTATCTAGGCCGGTAAGTGGCATTCCATGGATTACTGTGTCCTTTTACTTTTACTGTGGAACGTTTTGTTCATATAATTTAAGGACCATAATCTTAGCTTTCTGATCGTTTATGTGAGGAAGTTATTTGAAAATCTTCCAATTTCCCATCACAGCTACTCAAATGTCATTCAAAAAGATACGTTCTACCTTTAAGTGTCACAATCAGTCACAAGACACGGTGTAGAGTATAAGAGTGTAAATATGAGAGTGTAGAGGGGAAAACGAAGCTAGAGAAGATAGACGTGATTCATCTCTTTGAAATAAATCCTTCACATTGAGTCAGAAATTTCATGATGTGTCGTTTTTCATTTTGTACTAAAATGTTAGGGGGTTTTTCTTTCTTTTTTAATATTGGGATATCCAAGTATCCATACTAATTGAAAAAACAAACGAAAAAATCAATACTGGCATAATTTATTAGAACTTGGTATATGAAAATGTAAACGCATGGTTCACCAAAAAAAAAAAAAATTCTGTCGTCATTTTTCTCACCCTCCACCTTTTCCAAACCTGTATGAGTTTGTTTCTTTTGATGAGCTCAAAAGAATATATTTTGAACAATGTTGATAACAAAGAATTTGACAGTAGCCATTGACCATAATATGGAAAATAAGACTACGTAAGTCAATGGCTACCGTCAACTGTAAACCCAGAATGTGATGTGAAGGGTTTAGAAGATTAGAGCAATTCTAGAATGACGTTTGTTTCTTTTGATACTTAAACATATCTATTCAAATAGACATAATATTTCAAACTTTTAGCCAATAGTAAATCAATGAAAAATGTAATTATTATAACTTGTTGTAAATGATTATAACATAATTTAATGTATTAATTGTGGTTACAATTACTCATGCGATTGTAAACGTATATACTTGCACACTTATAGGTGAGTGCACACACACACAAATACACACACAATTTAATGGTGGCATGAGCAATGCCAGTAGCACTAAGCGGCCCTCCTGGAGCGATTCAGGGCTGAAAGCCTTCATTTAGATCCAGTTTACAAGTCGTTACTGCCAGAGAAAGCTATAGATAAGCTACACCACTTTACATTCAATCAAATCCTCTTACTGAATGGAATTGAGTCAGCTGTTTTCAAGGCAATGTTTTTTAGCCACTAGACTCATATCTGCACAATATACTGTATTATTATGAATCGGGCTCTTTTACATAACCATCAGCGGCTCAGTGATGTTCAGCACATTGCTACGAATTTAAAATGAATATATAGGAACAGATTTACTAACAGCTTGCACCATCTTTGCATCTTTTGGCGTTGAAATAGTACTGTCAGGATTTACTAAAGAGACGCAGTGAAGAATTAGCGCTGAAAGGACATAGATTATTATTTAGTGCCTGACATTACTGTACATGCATTTATAGGAGTTTCCCTTTCAGACACAAAATGTATGGGAGGAAAGTATTAAAATTAATCATGCAACATAATTTACTAATGTTTGCACTTGTCAAATTACTTGTATTCATGCCATTATTTAACGAAGGAAAAAAAAACTATTCTGTAAGCTGTAAATCTTGGTAGATTGCGCTGGTCATTATGCAAGTGATCTTGCTGTGTATGTGTACTTCAGTGTGCACACTGTTAGTAAATCGCCCATAGAAATTTCCAATCTGTGCTTTTATGGAATTGCACTCTAATGCTAATTTGCACAGTTTACTATATATGTAACTCAGTGAAATGTAGCAATTTGTGAATGTTAAAATTGCAGATCACCATCATGGATCCTTGATATTCGAAATAGATATGCAAATAATAACAATAAAATTATGTACAGTAAGCACAATATATATGTTTTCAGTCCTTGTATCCACACTATGACTAAATTAATACATCATGCAATCGGTAATGTTCTTAAAACGTATAACAGATCTGCAAAAACTGTTAACACGTTCATTTAGCTTTGACTCAGTTTCCAATTACGGAGCACTGTTTTTTGCAAAACTCTAATTTCTCTTGCAAATTTCACAGCTCACACATCTTTACATTTACTTTCAATCTAAAAGTATAATTAGTCACTGAAAGAAAACACACAATTATCCAAAATCCTCATACTGCATATCAAAGTCATAGAATTGCTTATTAAAATGCCAAAATAGACCATGAAACACCAACATTTCATGTTTTTAATTGATTTTTATTTTATTTTTTACATTCATATATATATATACACTCTTGGCATTCTCTTGATGAGCTTCAAGAGGTAGTCACCTGAAATGGTCTTCCAACAGTCTTGAAGGAGTTCCCCGAGAGATGCTTAGTTTTTAGTTTATTTGTTTAGCACATGTTTAGTACAAGTACAAAACTATTCAATATCAATCATTTCATGAATGAGAAGGTGTGTCCAAACTTTTGGTCTGCACTGTATATATATAATGGGTTATTTTAGAGGTATAATTAATATAAATATTAAACAATTGCCTAATTTAGTCTTTAGTTATCTTATCAATTGCCTTTTGGTTTAAAGACCACACAAAAAAACACACACCCCTAGTGGGCACAGTAAACTGATCTTAAATAATATCATATGTAAATGAAGACTTTTTTATTTTTATTTTTATTTTTACAGCTGTTATGCTCATAGCACTGATGTTCATGGCACTTGTTTAGTTTAGCTTGACAAATCCCAGCACTAGTGACTGATGAAAAACTTTTCTTGATCCTTACTGCTGATTCTTGATTGATGCCAGTCATTTACATTCAAAGGAATATCATGGGGCTCTGATCCCTCTGGAGTAAGACTGGATTCGGAGATTTATTTTATAAAACACTAAATCATGCCAACAGGGTCCAGGAGGCTAATTAGTCTTCCTGTCCAGCACACAGAGTCTGTTCTTTGGGTCAGACCTGGATTTTTAATTGCCGTTCCATGTGTCGTCTGGATCTGGCTCTGAGAGCAGACGTCGGTGCACAGCTCTTTGTACTATTGTCTGCATCACCATGAAAACCACGCATGGTTTGATTGCCTCTAAACACACTAATGACATCAGATCAAAAGCATCTGTAAAACATAAATAACCAAAGTTACATATAGGTTGTCACTGGAACCAGAAACTTAATTGTAATACATACACACACACACACACACACACATTCTGTTACATCAACAAGACTGCAAGCATAGCTGCTTCTCTGAAAAAGAGCAATGACAGATTCACTTCAGAGAAGAAGAACAGAAGACACAACAGAATAGTTTAATCATCAGCGATTGAGAGATGTCTCCATCTGTACCTGTATATATTCGTCGTGTTTAACTTTTCAAGTGTGTCTGTTTTGTAGTGCACACCAGAATGAGAGAAAAAGAGAGAGAGGTCTCCCGGGGAAAGAACACATCCCTGATGATACATCGCCTGCAGTCATCTATGGCAGAAACTGAGCTGTTTTCCTGTTGATTTGGCAAAGCCCAGCCTCATTGTTTATTTAGCTTCTCTGGATATAAACAGCGTAACATGAAATTCTCCAAGTCATCTCTTCTGCGAACAAAGGTTAATATATTTCTGGCAGTAGCATATGTCAGACACATGACCGCTGCTGCTGGTCTCTTGAATGTTCCACATAGGAACAGAGGTTGTCATCACTGCACTTTAAAGCAAAGCAAAGATCTACATTTTAAGACAATAACAGCACTTTATTGTTTCCTTTTACAAAAATGTGTAAATCTCTGGATGTGCAGAAAGCCAAGGTTTCTCTACAGTAAATAATCACTAAAAAGGCTCCAGTTATGTATCATTCTTAATATTTTACCTGACAACATTCCAGTAATATTGAAATGGTTAAATCAATACATTTATACAAGTTAGTTCTGGTCCTCTAGTTTGAATGGCCAAGTGCATCCCAAGTAATGTTGCTTCCGTCAATTAAAATTATGCATAAATATTATCGTCAACGAACCTTTATCACGTGACGAACACGAGATGCATCGTAAATCCTGGTCATGTGACGGTCACTATAATTAAATGTATAATGCAATACTGTTGACGAATAAAAACTAGACTAAATGTGGTTTACAAAATAAAAACTGTGCTTAAATGTCTCTTCGTTTTCGTTGACCAAAACGAGAAAGTGACCAATGCGTGTACTTCTAACATGTTTGGTTGGTAAAAAAAAAAAAAAAAAAAAACTCAAATCAGAGAGTCTTCCGTGTCTGGAACGCATGTATTCTTGATTCTATAAGGTAACAATAATATAATAAGATCATTTTGTTTGAAATTGGTTTGGCTAAAATAAACTTTTGGTTCCCTATCTGTAGGTCACTACCAGTTATGTCGAACGACAGAAGGGGTCTCACTTGGGAGGCCAATCATCTCTGAGTTTAAGAGGAAACGCCAATGAAAATTGGCTAGTGGATTTAACATACTTTAGCCACTCCCGTGCCCACGGGTATAAATAGGCGGCAGGTGCATCCACTCAGTAGGTTTTACGCTGAGGAGCCGAGAACGTGTCCCGTAAACAGCGAATGGTTCAAGGTTTTGGCAAGGGGACATAACGTCTCCATTCCCTACATCAGGGAACGAGGGTTACGTACATAACCAAGACATTCTATGTATACTACTAGGTATACTATATTCGCTGGGTTAAATAGAATTGAGTTACTAAAAAGAGACTAAAATACAAATTTCAGACTAAAGGTCAACAGTTTTCATCGACTAAAACTAGACAAAAAGAGTCATGGATAATTCTGACTAAAATAAGACTAAAATGCTCAGACTTTATTTGACTGAAACTTGACTATAATAAAAAAAAAGTATGGACATGACTAAAACTAAAATGACAACTAACTACTAAATTGTACTTTGAGACTGATAATACAGTAATTGCAATGAGGTTGCGACCTGCATTAAGGCCTGCTCACACATTTTCTTGAAATGCCAAAATTTTCAGAGAGGGATTTTATTGTTTTACTCTTATTGCTATTAGGCCTAGCCTAAATAAAGATTACCACTTCTGATCTTCCAAGGAACACAAAAGACAAATTTACCTCTTAATGTAATTACAATGAATGGGGACTGATGCTTTCAAACTTAACTAAAATTATAATACATGTATCATGTTAGAGGTCCATATGACTTGTGCACTATATTCAATGTCTTCTAATGTTGAATGATATCTCTGTGTGAGGTTAGGAAGTGCCAACAGTTAGTGAAAATCTTGAAAATCTTAATCTGGCCTATAGCTTTCCCAGATAAGTTCATGAGACATGTCAAATGTATGGACCATTCTTTCTATTTGGTTCTTTTCATATCTTGCACTCTTTTTGTAGCTTGACCAGTGCAAATTATTATTATTATTATTATTTTTTCTCTAGTACACAAAAAAGAATGTGGGCTTGGAGCAATATGAGGGTCTGACAAAACATTCATTTTTGGATGAACTATTAAGCAATATTATGGGAGTGATGTCGATGATTCCTGGAGAAATGGGCAGAAAATTGCTGTGGTAAAAAGAAAGCTGAGATGGAGACTGCTCAGGTCTGGAAGTCTCCTGAGAGGGACATTTCCCACTGTTTTATGAACCCTGACGGAGGAACCTGGCAAAGTTATTTCCCCCATCTCTTTCCCAATAACCCTTTTTTGCACTCTCTCAAACATCTTCTTTCGTCCATTATTCTTTTGTCCCTTTTTCGCCTTCTTTCATAAAATAAATGAAGGCCACATTTCTGTGATCTATTCCTCTCTCTGTTTGATCCATTCCTAAAAGATGTATTTTCTATCTGCGTGATGAAAGTGTCTGACCGTCCCAATGGATCCAGAATCAACAAAGCATTAGGCTGATGGATGTTTCTCTCGTTATTTTCCTATGTCAGGCTTGTGATGTTATGTTAAAATGCTTAACCTGAATGACTGAGTGATGACAGCAGGGCTTCTTGGTGTGTTTGTTTGCCTCGGTTGAAATCACACTAAAGCAGGGAGAACGAAAAGGTCAACCTTTGTAGGACAACACATCACCCTGTGTTTGTTTTATTTTACTTTTTTTCATTTTAAAAGGAGCCTTAAAAAAAATAAATTTGTATCTATGCATGTATGTATGTACAATATATACATTATTTTTAATTTGTATATTTCTTATTTTATTTTTACACTTTAAGTAAATTAACTTTATTGTTTGCAATGTTAACTAACAGCATAATAATTTTTTTCTTATAATTTAAGAACTTTAAAAGTGTTATTTGAAAGAAATTTTTAATATATATATATATATATATATATATATATATATATATATATATATATATATATATATATATATATATATAAATAAACTGTAATGTGTTATTCAGTATTATTTATTAAAATGAATATATTTTAATTAAACTAAACAGCAGCATACATGGCAAACAAGTTTCAACTTAATTTACAATAACAGTGTCTGAAAACACTACATTTATTTCAAAATTAAAGGGGAAAGTTCACATTAAAAAAAAAAAAAAAAAAAATTATGTAATTAATTACTCATCCTCATGTCTTTCCAATCCCGTAAAACCTTCGTATCATCTTCGGAACACAAATTAAGCATTTTTTTTTTTTTTTTTTTATGAAATACAAGAGCTTTCTGATCCTGCATAGAAAGCAATGCAACTGAGACATTCAAGGCCCAGAAAGGTATAGGGACCTCATTGAAATAGTTCATGTGAAATCAGCCGTTTAACCATATTTTACTACGATAAGAAATAAAAATAATATATAGTATATATTATAATAGTATATTGCATTCAAATATTTTATTTTCTTAATGAGTATTCTTTCTAAAAGCATGTACATTCACTGTGTCTGAATAACAAGTTAAAAACATTAAAACACAAATACTAATGTAAACTAATAAAGGTTTTGGTTTGCCCTTTTTCTGATCATAACATATTGTCATTCGTATGTTTTATAGTTCATAGTTTCGATGGCTTATCTGTGAATTAACACACAACGGAGTTATGTGATTTAGAAAAGCTACATTTAATAAACAAAAGTATTTGTAATTCATAATGAAGTGGTTAAGTTGTAAACACATGATTAGATAACCACTGCTGTGTTTACCACTGTTTGTGTTTCCTTGAGCAGGAAAGTCAACTTAGATAAGAGAGATTAACACGCTCTAGCGCTGACCGTGACAAGCGTAATCTCACCTCACCTTCCGCACATTTCACACAAGACTCCCGAGAGACACAAATTCTGACAGGTCTATATAAACAGGCATTTCTCTAAAGATGAACTGGACCATTGCTGAGCAGTTTCATCCTCTCCGGACTCTCCAGCCCTGTTTATTACTCGTTCAGACTCTGTTTCATTCCAGCACCTTCGCAATAATTCTGCAGGTTAGCACTTCCACCTCTGCTGAGACAATAACAGTGCAGAAATTAAATATTAATGCGAGCAGCCCTTCCAGCATATCCACGAGCATTAATCTCAGATCTTTCCCCTTAAGAAGCACGAGGCCTTGGACGCTTTTATGGAGCCATGAGAGACCCTATCTCAGCTCGCTTTAGAAATCTGGACTTCTGAAGTGTTTCTGAGACTGCCTACAGCAGGCTGAGAAAGAAAAGTTCGCCACTAGATGCTTTCCACAACCTAGCATCTGTCATCCGAGTGCTTAGCCTAGTCAATCTTAGTTCCCAAGGGTTTTGAGGACAAAGTATCTGCTCTTATGTCTGCATGACCTTCTGGACCTCAATAAGTGTCGGTTAAACCCTCATCATGGAGAGATCACGGTATCTTCAGCCTTCCTTGTCTCCATAATGGCTAATGAACGAGTGTTGGACATGTCTTTCATCTCACTGGGGACACCGAGAGTAGCATTTGCTTCCTCCAAGTCCTATATTTCTCTCAGGGATAGCACAATTACCTGCCAAGGACACTCAAGCTTTCTTGTGGAGGCTGTAAATATGGTTTAAACAAGCTGGCACATGCTGGATTTATCCCAGCCAATCAGGGCGCTGTAATCTGCCTTTTTAATTAGATGTTCTGAAATGAAATGCAGTACAAAAAAATCCTACAATGACATTTAAGACCCTACATAAATAAGTTATTTGGCATCCTACCCTTCATGAGTGGCTATTGTGATTAGCGAGTGTTTTAATTCACATTGGAGAGTGCTGATGCTCGTGTTCAAACAACTTGGATTCATCAGACTTGGATTTTCATGAAGCTCATTTAATGGTTTGGGTGGAAGGGAATTTAAGGGAATCTAGGGCCCTGAATAGCTTCATAAGACCCAAATAGAAAGCTAACGCTCCACAATTGTTCACAATTGACCCAGACACTTCAATACTACAGTCTCTGTACAATCCAAGTCTCTCAAAGGCCATTTCTGAGGGCTGACACTACTAACTCAGATAAACTTTTTTATTTTATTTTATTTTATTAGCATGGTACTTTTTGCTTTTTTCATGTTTCTCTCTCTCTCTCTCTCTCTCTCTCTCTCTCTCTCTCTCTCTCTCTCTATATATATATATATATATATATATATATATATATATATAATTTTCTCAGTTAATTAATCTCATTCACCTTTTTTATTCTGTTATAATTAAACCAAAGTCAATTTCAAGGCAAGTGATTTACTCAGCACTTCAACAATATTTTCTGATGAATATGTTGCAGTTTTGAAAAACTTTATAGTAATGTTAAATAAATAAATAAATAAATGATATTATTGTATATATATATATATATATATATATATATATATATATATATATATATATATATATATATATACATATATATACATATATATATATATATATATATATATATAAATGTGTGTTAAATGTGCAAAAACGTAAACTATACAAACTGTGCTTGCTGATAATATAATCTGATCTAAAAAGCCACTAATAGTATTCAATAAAAAATTACTTTTTTTCATAAATGCTGTCAATGCATCATTTGACATTAGTGCTCTTTTACTATATTTCAAAGACATCAGAAGTCTCTTTCAGTCTTTCTGCTTTAAAATGTCATTTTTATTTCAACGTGTTCTGCAGTTTCTTTATAATTATTTATTATTTGTAACATTATTTTAGCGATGTACTAAATGAATCCTTCCTTTTCCTCCAGTGGCACATAAAAACACTCTAATAGCTAATTGTAAACATTTAAACTAGCATTTAGTAAAACATGTAAATAGTCATTAAGTATCTAAAAACATTACATTCAGAAAATGATGTGGTAATTTAGTGACTTATGTTGTTTCAAAATGTTATGGCTAGCATTGGCTTCCATTTTATGGGCATATATCTTTATTAGAATGACTGTGAGTAAATAATGACGACGTTTTAATTTCTGAGTGAACCATCCATTTAGGTACAGTGTATTGCTTTAAAGTAAATTATTTCCCCAAGTGCTCTTTTTAAAAATATGCTAAAGCATGCTTCTTTTTCACAAGGGTGAACACTGACAGAACATCATCAATTTAGTTCTAATTTTTCAAGGTTAACTTGACTGCTATTTAACGGCTTAAGCTTTCGAGTAGCTTTTAGATCGACAAGCAAGTTTGAAGTTATTTTTTTATAAAATAAAAATACATAAATAATAATTAAAAGAAAAGCAATGTAATGTGTTCAGGTTACTGCTTGGTGTGGTAACTTTGGGCCACATAAAGCTCATACTGGAACAAAAGCACAGAGGAGGATATATGTGTGTGTGTGCACTAGCAATGATGCCTCATCACAATTTAATCAATGTCTAATCACCATGACTATGTCTCCCATCTCGATACTTTAAATGATTTCCATTCAAGTGTCCTCTTCTTTATCCTCTTCACAGTATGGAGTCAATTGACCACAATGAAACCTGTACATGATGAAATAAAGTTAAGTAAAAGTCCACCATCGGTCTTTTAGAGTGGGCAGTCAGAGAAAAGCTATGCATTACCAGTGCATTGAGTCTTGAAGAACCGGTGTGGCTGTATGACTGATGGCCTTATGAAACATGAAGGTGTTGTGTCAATAAACCCAGTTCCGCTACATCCATCAACCTGCCCTGACAGGAATGTGCAAATTTTTATTGCCTGTGCCCTGCATTCCATTTACTTTTCACTAGTGCCATTCCTCTAGTGTGGATTTCATTGTGGGACTCCCTCTTACAGTGAGGCAGAATCTGGAGTGTTTTAAGTTAATGGACAACATATCCCAGATTTCAGAGGTGAGGGAATAATGTTTATTGTTGTTTTTGTTTGTTCATTTGTCTGTTTTACTGCTATTATTAATTATTTCAATATTATCCTCAGCAGAGGAGCCTGGAGCTACTGTAGCTGTTTTACAGTTAAATCAGGATTTCTCTCAGCTTATTTTTGAAAGAAAAATTTCTATATAGGCTAAATTTGGACTATTATTACACAAAATGCATGTAACACATATTTTAATAGGGCACGTTGTCACAGTCAAACCTGATATTTAAAAAAGCCTAGGATTTTAAGCAAGATTTAAACAAAAAAGCAATTATAAAACACATAATTCACAGAAAATTAAAAGTTGAAAAAAAAATAATAATAAAATAAATAAAACTACTTAGTAAACAAATTTGTATAATTGTTTTTTTTTTTTTTTTTTTTTTTTACTCTTACACCTTATACTTACTGTAAACATTAGCCCCCATCCCTCTCGTGCTTTTCTGAAGATTATCACAAATAAAGAACACTTACATAAAAAGTCTCAGCCACCTGAGATCATGTGATTTGCATTCACAATGGCTCTTACGAGTCTAAAAGCAATTTCAAGTCCTAATTTCCATCAGGGGCCAGGTTCGTAAATCTTCCCAGAATTACACAACACACTCCCAACTCCCTGAGGGAACTCTGGCTTAGTATCTTTATAATGCTGCTTTAAAATTGGTTTGTCCAAATGTGCAAGACTGGAAGATTTACAAGTATGCCATGCATATAAAATGCACAGTGGGGATGGAGGAACAAACCCCCATGCATTTCTAATAAAGGGCAAACACCATGATAGAGCTGGATTTTAAACAGCATCCTTTCTATCCCACGGACAACATTACATCACGACTGCACTGCTCTGTGTTCCTCTGTAGAGTGAGACCAGATTCTTCCCTGAGAAAAAAAATAAATAAAAAATAAATAAATAAAACATTTTCTGTAGTGTGCATCTTCTTTCTATTTTTGTAAACAGTACTGTGATTTTGAGATAAAGTTTAAAGTAAAAACTGAGACATACAATATAAATTCACAACTGTCACAAGTTTCAGTCGCAAGAAAAAGTCACATTGTAAAATCTCACAGAATTTCTGGGAGACACACTATAAAGTAATATGTAATAAAGTACCATTGTGAAATATAGTCACAACAGGAAGATATAAAGTCCATATTGAGAAGCAAAGTTGAAATTATGAAATATAGTACAATTACCTGAAATAAAGTCACAACTGTGAGATTTAAAGCCATGATTGCAAGAAATAGTCGAGAATAATTGCAAATGAGAGATAAAAAGTACAACTTTAAGTAAAATTGTGAGACATAAAGATGCAATTTTGAGAACGAAAGCTGTGATTATGAGATAAAATTAAATTGTAAAAAAAAAAAAAAAAAAAAAAAAAAAAATTCCAACAAACAGGAGACAAAGTCAAAATTACAAGAGACATTTGGGAAAAAAGGTGCGATGCAGATATAAAGGAGCAATTCCGAGAAACACTGTGACATCAGTCAAAATTTCAAGAAATAAAATCTAAATATAGTCAAAATTACAATAAATAAAGTTGCACTGGTTAGGTAAAAATAACATTTTGAGATTCTGAGTTTGAGATATTAAGTCATAATAATGAAAAACAAGGTCACAATATTAAATAAATGAGCAAATTGTGAGTTCTAATTGCAATAATATACAAAATTGCAATTAACAGAAAAAAGTCAAAATTACAAAAAATAAGGGAGAAAAAATAGAGATAAAGTCACAATTATGAGAGATCGTCAAAATTACAAGAAAGTTTCACAACTGGGAGAGTTAAAAGCCACAATAATCAGAAACAAATCCACAATAACAAGATATAAAGTCAAAATTACAAGAAATAAAGTTGCAATTGTGAGATAAAAAGAACAATGTGAGATGTTAAGTCAAATTATAAAAAAGAAAGATGCGATTTTGAGAACCAAAGTTGCAATTGTGAAACAGAGTAACTTTGTGAAATATAAAATCACACCAGGGTGTCAAAGTCACAATTAAAATAAATAAAAGAGCAAATTGTGAGATATAATGTCCAGTGTTGGGATAGTTCCTCAAAAAAAATGTAATTAGTTACTAGTTACTTCTGTAAATTGTAATGAGATTACTTAAGTTACTTCATTTGAAAAGTAACTTCACTACTTATTACTTTACTTTTTTGTAATTTTTTTAGGTAATTTTTTCCAAATTCCGTTTTTGAAAAAAAAACACTATTAAGCGCTAAGATCAATCGTTATCAGGAAACCCGGCCCAGAACTTTACACACAGGCAAACATGGCATGTGTAACGCAGGAAAGCGTGTTGGTCTAGTAAAGTAGTGTAGTTACCAATATTATTAGTGTATTGCGTTGGGTAACGAAGTTACTTTACTTCGTTACCCAAAAAAAGTAGTATAGTTACTGCAATCCGTTACTTTGTAACTCATTATCTCCAACACTGATAATGTCATAATTCCCTGGCATTTGCGCCAGTCTTAACCCATTTTGCGCCTGTATTGTTAGTAGATTACCTACACCTGATCATCATCGGCTCTACTTGTTTGCAACCTAACGCTATTTTGTGGTGGTCTTAGGCTACGTCCACATGAAGCCAGAGCTTTCCCTATCCATTTTTTTCCCCCTCGTCTCAAGAAATATCTGCATCCACATGATACAAAACCGACACGCAATGATGTAGTATACAAGCTAGACCAGTATTTGGCGCTGTAATTCTGCCACAGGGATACACTAAAAATAGAGAAGAAGACTTGGACTATGCGTGCGGTATACAAACCAACGTGGAACTATACATGTAACCTCTGTGTTAATGTTAGTTAATAAAAAGATTATTGTTCAGTGTTTATTCATGTTTTTGTTGCTGTTTAGCGGTGTCTGACTAAGGGAGAGACGTGGGCTGATGATGTCATTGTTTAAAAAATATACGGATTCGCTGTGTAAATGAAAACGCAAGAGTGGCATTTTCAGATTTATCCAATCTGGGACCCAGTTTAAAAAAAAAAATATCAGTTTCACTCTGCCAAAACGTCAGAGCCATTTGGGCGAAATGCCAATACGATACAAAATTTTTGCGTACACAGCTAAACACGTCTCCGTGTGGACAGGGCCTTAGTAGACTGTGTTGGCCATTATTGAAGCGATCTATGTCTTTGTTCTTTAATTTGCGGACAGCCAGAAGATGAATTTGCTTTATTTGTCCTTAAAGTCCCATTGTGAGATATAAAGTAGCAATTATATCTATTGCGATATAACTAGTCACATGAAATATAAAGTCACAATTGGGAAACATAGAGATACAATTTTGAGTAATAGTCGCAATTCAAAATCAAAAAGTTCAGTGTCAATGAGCATCTTAGGCAGTCATTTTACTGTTGATCCTACAACTCAAACCGTAAATGTTACTTTTGAGATTTTTGCTTCTAAACACTAAACTCGAATTTCATGGCTTTCTAATTGACTCCTGTGCAGGGCCCGAGCACGGAGACTCTCAGCACACTCTGGCCTATATGAAGGCCATTTATCTGCCATAAATCAGCCTGGCAGGTTCAGCAGTGTGTACATTCAGTGTAAACCCATAATTATAAGAAATCATCAGGGGAGTATGTGCTAAAGTTCAGCTTAGCCATCTTGCACAGGCTGTGAAGACAGTGAAGGGATCTTTTTTCTCTCTCTCTCTCTCTCTCTCTCTCTCTCTCTCTCTCTCTCTCTCTCTCTCAACCCAGAGAGTGAAATATGTGGAGAAAATACAATTTCTTTTGCTTTAAATATGCATAAGACGAATAAATGCTGTCGGCAGGAATTTGACATAGATCCATATGCGGCAGCTAGGAATTTATTATTATTATTATTTTTTTTCAGTTTTGAAGTTTATACTGTTTGTAAAACTCTACATTGCATATTTATTTTATTCACTGTCAAAGTTTATGTAAATTAGGGAATCTAAAGAGATGTTGAGGGATTTGTTTAAACCTGTCATTATGCTTGCCTTCAGCGTAACACTAATAAGCTCTTTCATCATATGCATTTAGCTAATTAGTCCCACGGTGGACCTTTCCCTCATTATAACGGGATAATCTATAAAAATTCACATGATTTAGACTTAAAATATTTATATTACAATAAATGAGGGATGCAAAGTTAGTCTAAGCCAATTAAAATGGCTTATAGTTGATGTTCAGAGCTGTCAGTGGCTGAGCCTAAATGCTGTTCAATCATCAAAGTGAAGATTTGTTTACAGCTAGTGCAATATGAATCATGCTAATTTTGCTCAGACTAACTGATTTCATGCTGATCTTTAGAGATACATCATCACTTCTACATCAAGGTTTTGTTCAAGATATTCAGTTGTGATTTTTGTTTCAGCTCATTGTGTAAGTTTGACAGAAGCTAACTTTATTTCATGCTTCCAATTTACAAACAAAGCAGGACAGATTGTGATGTGTCCATAGAAATTCTTTCAAAGTTACTCCACTTCAAGGATAAAAGCATGTGACAAGACATTGTTTCTGTATTCAAGTAGGACAACCCACAAATATTTTTAAGAATTCTACAAACTCTTCAAACTGTAATTTTTCTCTTTTCACACTGGGTTAACATTTAGTTATTTATTTTTCTTAACAACTTTTCGTCCTTTTCCATCCATTTCAAAAGTTGAGTTGAATTACTATGTATATATATATATATATATATATATATATATATATATATATATATATATATATATATATATATATATATATATATATATATAATTTTTTATGGTATAGTCACATGAGTAGCAAACAAATCAATATTATTGAATGTTTGACCCTAATAATTAACCCCTTACTAGTAACCCCCCTTTTTTGGCATGGAGACCGAAATTACATACCCAAAATAAAAAGGTTTCTGCTCATGATTCTTTCTGACTAGATACATATTCAACATATGTTCACAAAGCTGACACTTTAAAGTTTACTGTTCAGGAATCAGAATCACTCAGACTGTTATGATAATAGAGATATATAAGCTCAAACATAAAAACAAAAATAAAAATATTAAAAACATATGTTTTAAATGTATTTAAAAAAATGTTGATGTAGGAAATGAGTTTGAAAACACAGTGTAGCTAAGGCCACAAGTCTTCCAAGACTTCATAAAAAATTTCATAATCGAATCTGTAAAACTGTGAATTTTATTAAATATTTTCTAAGGCCATGTCATGTGTGTTTTTAGAGAAGGTTAATCAGATTGATTTATGGCCCTTGTCATCTCTGTAAGATCTCACATGTAAACACTGATGTGTGTTTTATATGTGTGTTTGGCTGTGAAAACTGCCCGTTTCATGATTGTATTGTTCTCACCAAACGAGTCTTTCACACCTCCGCCAGGTATGACACATTATCCGCATTATTCTTTTATCATTATTCTTTTGTTTTTATTCCACCTTTATTAGCCTTGATTGTGGTTTTTCAGGCTTTACAAAGACACAAAGCAGCAATCTCACTTCAGTCTCTGTTTGCATTTAGCCCTTATTTATCAAAAGTCTTACTATAAAAATACAACAAAACATTTTCTTACGACCTTACGTGAATTATTGAGACAAAAATGCATTATGAAGAAGAAAAGCACCTGCTATTAGTAGCATTGGTGCTAACGTTAGCATCAAGCTACATCTGACAATTTATGAAATTATTAGTACACTTTTACTCAAAACTCACTTTAAACCCCGATCGAGTGTTTATAATAACTTCCTTTAGCGATCAGGGGTGGAATTTGGTCGTTTACTGTTGTAAAAATATGTTATTTGTAGCCTTTTTCATCGCTGCACAAGTTAGCATTTCCGATGTACATTTTCGATTTTTTTTATAAAAACGCCCCAGATCTCAAGAAATTCTCATACCAAGCTTTACTATCGTAATCGCGGGTTTATTATTCGGATATTTTGTGTGTACAGAGGTGTTTCAGTGTTGTTTTGGCCAGATAACTACCAGGAAGTGTGCAGGAAGCATGTGACACGATGGGGCGGTGTCCAGATATGAAACTCTAGATTGACGTTTGAAAGACCCAATCAGAGTCTGAGTCACACACCGCACGAGCTGCCGGCACAGCAAACACATACACAGATCGCTGGGAGAGGCTGTTTATCATCTGATCGCGTAAATCCGTGGAAAATGAATAGAAATGACGATTCTGTCTGAAGAAATATGAAGTAAACATCAGTAAATATATCCATATATCTCCGCAGATATGCATCTTTGGTCTGTAAATCCTTATTGACGCTGTTCAGTGAGTCTATGTGAACACAAATAAACCGCTCTTGACGTGACTGAATATGAGTGAGTTATGAATTTCTATTCAAAATGTGGCATAATACTGATTTATTATTTTGCACTCCTGACATAAATCACTAAATATCTGTCACTGCAACAATGTTTTATCAAAATATTGGTCAAATATCGAAGCTTGAGTCTTTAAACTTTCCATTGATGCACAGTTTGTCCAGATGAAGTAAGACAGTGATGCTTAATGTGCTGTGAAAGTGAAACAATAATAAACTGGGGCCGTCAGCGATGTTTGCACGCAAAGGGGTTAAATAAACATTGCTTTTACTTTGAAGAAAATCACTAAATTTAATAAGGGTAAACTATTATGCGTTCTTATAGGTTTTTTGGATCATGCATTTTAGGGTTAACAATTTCAAACACAAACACCCTATTGGAACCAAATCTGCCTGCATAGAAACTTAATACACGCTACACTGCTTCCCATAAATGCTCTTAGAAACTGTATCATTATGAAGACTGAGGGCGCTGGGGTGACTCAGAGATCAGAGAAGAGCATAATTATGAAGAAATTATTGAGCTCTCCAAATGCCAAGCGATCAGGGCCTGAGAAGGCCTGGAGCAATGACAAACCTCTCCAACATAAAGGTACCATTGGCCACAGCCAGAGGGGTGAGACACGGGAAATTTGGCACACTGTTTTACCTTCATCACTCTTTAGTGAAGTGGAATATTTCTCTATTGCTCTCTCTCCTTCTATCTCCCTCGATCCATCTTTCTCCATGCTGAGACAAATCCCTTGGACCCATAATTCATCCTTTTCTCCCAGGGCCTGACAACATGGCCGCCGGGGAGACATACCGAGAGCACAATGAAGTTTCTGTTCGGGGCATATATATCATGGCTAGACGTGTCAGGGCAGGTGTGAAGGGCCAGTGTAATGGCTTTGGAGAGCAGCTAGTGTAAACATTGAGGAATTTGATATGCGTGCGGTCCGACGTTGCCCTTCCAGCCCCCCAACATTAAAAAATGGAATAGTATCGGCGTGAAGACTAATCCGACTCTTTACCCACTCCATCATTATTTGTCCACTGTCTGTGGCACAGAATCTATTAGTATTAACGTTTTACATGCTGCCTTGTACTCCGTTTGTCTATTTGGGACAAGACAAAAAATTGGCCAGATGAATTAACATTCTTGTTAACCATCAACGACTGCGATTTCAGGTTTTGCGTGGGCCGGGCCATGTTCCTAATTGGGTATTATGCTTTATAGAAAACCGTTTGTGCCGCAGTAAGCATTAATAGAGGTAAAGTAACTCGTTTGAAGTTTCTCGCGCTTCTTTTTTGACACGCTGTCAGGACGAGATTCCTCTGGGTCTTTTAGTTGGAATACTATACTAAGTTGGAAACTGTCGAATGTTGTACTTTTTTGGGACATCTCTGATCTTGCATCACCTCACTGCAGTTAGGCAGTCGGAGGAATTAGATGAATTTGTTAGAGGAGTTTTCTGTGTGGAAAAGTTTTAAAATTGTTTGGTGTTTTATCATTTCGATTTATGCAAAATATATTTGAGAATATTAGAAAGACACATAACTGATGTTATTATCCTTTAAAATTGGAGCTTAAACATATATAATTGTTTATTCATTATTATTTTTTGTTTAAATTATATTTGCAGTCATCTAATGCTCTATAAAGTTAATGTTTAAAAACATTAGTAATTCAATACTTTTAAATATAATCTTTAGCAGATATGAAATGAATATCCATTGTTCATACTGTACATTTTTATGTAATGATGCCTATTAACTCTTTCCCCACCAGCATTTATTAAAAAGTTGCTAGCCACCGCTAGCGATTTTGATGATTTTCACTAAAATGTACCACTTCTTAGATCAACATTTTCCTCAGTAACATTATGCAGTTTTCATTTATTTGCTGTCTATTGCTGATGATGTCCTTATTTCTCATATGGATCTGTTTACATAAGATATAGCTCGTTTCTCCAACCTGTTCATGTTTGTTCTTGTTCGGAAGTTTTGTACTCATTTAGAAGATGTGTAATAGCACCCCTAGTGTATAACAGTGAAAGCACGAAAGCCAGAAAAATCTTCTTTGGCAAAGCGTTGTCTTCTAAATGACAAGATAACTCATCAATGGCAGGAAAGAGTTAAAACTACAGTATAGTTTAAATAACCAATTTAGTTTTGCGTGCTTCCCTTTGAAAAGTAAACTTGAACATACTTTTAAATATGCTTTTTACTTTAAATATATAGTTCGGTCATGAAACTCTAGATGGTGCAGGCTGATGGGTATTAATGTAACTGATGATACAGTGTTAAACGACTTGGCACAAGTTGATTGCTTCATGTTGCATATGCATCCAATGAGCTTACTACTTTAAATTAAAATGGCAGGATAGCATCCACTAGAGCATTTTGAAGCACACTTTCGGAGTCCTTCTGAAACCCTCCACCTTCCCCAGCTCCACCTGTACAGATCTGCTTCGGGTTATTTTATATGCTATTTGTGCAGCAGCAGTATGTATTAAATGCTCACAGGACAGTATCCCTGTATGGAAGTAGCAATTGTACTTTTAAGTGTATTTATGCGTGTTCAAATATACAAGTATAAAAATAAGTCCCCTTTTATTTCATAAGTATTATGCAGAGCTATCTGAAAGTAGATATTTTAAAATATATACTTTTAAGATTTGAAGTACACTACAAGTGCAGATTCAATACAGTCAAGCACACTTCGTTTAGGGTTTAATTTTACTATATACATTTTATCAGTCATCAGCCATAAACTCAAAATAATTATTGGCTTATTGGTATTAGCAAGAATTTCAATATTGGCATTAAACTAAAGTCTGACATTAAATAATACCCCATTCTCAAGTTCGGCAAAAGCAGGAGATTTTGGATTTGCTGACAGCTAAAGATGTAGCAACTTGTTGATGGCTGCTCTGAGTTGTATCATATCAGATAACGCTGGCTTACATATTTGGGAATGGGTCGAGCTTGAACACGTCTCTCCCACTTCTAGACACAGAAAGGAAAGACTTCTTATGTCTGCATTTATCTGGGAATCTTGTTTGGATTTAAATCTGTGGTTGTTATTTTTTAAAATAGTCCAAAACTGTTCTGAGTGGGCAGCCGTATATTTGTTAATGCTGGAATTTCAATAACATCTTCAACAAAATAAATAAATAAATAAATAATAATAATAATAATATAAAAATAACAACAACAACAACAACAACAATAATAATAATAATAATAATAATAATAATAATAATAATAATAATAATAATAATAATAATAATAATAATAATTCATCCAGGCAACTTTAAACGTGGTTTTAAATGGTTTTTGGTGATCCAATCAAAAACAGATATTTAATGACTTTATACTTCAGAAAGGTTGTGAGATTTTCAGTTTCGATTTTCGTGAGATTTGAAATATGTTTTCATCATTATTCACTAGTCTTTTTGACTAACTGTATTGTAAATGTTCCATCATGCTCTATTATTATCTGTCAATACAGTGTCATATTGCATATTCATTTATTGTTTTTATTTTCATTCTTCGTAATATAAACAAGACAACAGACACCACAGCCTTGTGTTCTGGTCACCCGATTAATATCCCATGAATTATTCCACTGGACTACTCTTGGAATCTCCTGATTCTCTTCCCAAATCCTCACCCACGTATCTGTTGTCCCTCATGGGGTTGGTCCTTGTGGACCTTTTAACAAGTTCAGTTAACACACACACACACACACAAATATATATATTTAAGTATTGTCAAAATTTGTGATAAAAAAAAAGAAACAAAGAAAGAAACATACCCTTAATTGTACATTACAATTACATGCTGCTGTAACATTGATAAAATAAAATAAAATAAAAAAATATTAAAAAAAAGCAGACTTATAATCAAGTGGTGAAAGTGAGCAAAAAGAAGACTAGTACAAGTGAAGCCCTGATTCTTAAAATAATTAATAAATTCTAGTAGGGACCGTCACTTGCAGTTAAAATTATTTCAGATCATTATAGAAATAAATTGCAATGCAAGATCCACCTGCTCATTTTGCTCTCCATATTCTGAGAGTGTCAATGTAACTCATCTGGACTCCTCAAACATTTATCAAACCTGCTGCTCTAAAGTAGCTCAATCTCTAAACTTATTAATTTTAAAAGCTTGTCTGGCAGTCCTCTAAATAAATGATGGTGTTGAGCTTATTCAGCTTTTCCAGGCCTGAAATAAAGGTAGTAGTAAAGAGACTTGACTCACATGGTACTTTTTACTGATACCTACACAGATTGTGTATGGGAGGCCGTTTGTTCTCAACTTCAGATGCTATAATGATTCGAAAGGCCAAGAGGACAAGCGTAATTTAAACAAAGTACTCGTGGGATGGTCAAATCTTCCTTTATTTGGCAGGGGAGATCGTTTGAAGGTACGTTTCCCCTGTTTAGGCCTCCTTTGCTAAATGGTGCCATTGTGAAGCAGGCTGATGATAACAATCTCAAACACTCTCTTGAACGCTCTCCATATGTGTGCTGAGGAAGTATACACTACCGGCCTAAAGTTTGGAACAAGTTTGTTTTTGCAATGCTTTGGCCTGCATGTATTTGATAAACAATAATTGAATTGTAACAATTGTTATTAAAATTAAAAATATTTTTTTCTAATTGAATACATTTTAAAATGTAATTTAATCATATGATGGCAAAGCAGATTTTTTTTGCCATTAATGCTTATGAATATGATCAGATCAGATTGCAATTGGATTTTAGTCTGGAAAAAAAAGGTCCTTTGTCTTTTGTCAGTAGTGTAGATATCAGCGTAGCGAAGGATCACTTTCAGACCAAGCAGGTCTAAAGTAAAAATACTTTATTAATTAATACACAATAACCATTTATAATGTGTTGGTGAAAATATTAAAATTAATTATTATTATTATTATTATTTTTATTATTATTATTATTATTATTATTATTAATGCATTTTCAGTGCCACGTGTTTCTTCACAAATCATTTTAAAATTATTATTGCTGTTGAAAACTATTGATTCAGGATTTGTGACGAATAGGAAATTCAAAAGAACAGCATTTATTTGAAATAGTACACTTTTGTATCATTATAAATGTGATCAATTTAATGCATCCTTGATGCAGAAATGTCAGGTCTCTGGTCTAATCACCTGCTCTTTGGTTTGGGGTTGAGTGTTTGTCTGTGTTATTTGTGCCCCGCCCTCCTTGTCTCCGCTTGTTAACCTATATTGTTCACCACCTGGCCCTTGTTACCTCTAATTTCTTCCCTTTATAGTTCCCTGTGTTTCTCTGTCTTTTGTCAGACTGTTGCGATTGGTCTTAATAGCTCGGATCATATTTTTGGTCAGTGTACTCACCTTGTCTTGTCTTGTCACCAGGGTCCAGTGCTCGTAGCTGTATTGTTTTCTGCCCCCTCTCCATGTGCTCACTTGACAAGGATATCTCTCTGGTTCTCATTCCATCCTGGGTCTTGGCTGTCGATCTTTTAGACGCTCGGATTAATGTCCCACCTTGCTGGCTTCACCTCACCTGCCATTGTTACGGCTGATGTCAGCCGCCGCTTCTCTTTCGATCGGGTGACCGCAGACTCCTCGTCCACATGAGCCGGCTGCGGAACGGCCAATTGCCTGCTCTGAACTTTTCTGCTTTAATAAAGCTTTGTTTAACCCACATCTGAATCCAGCTGCCTTTCCCTGACAGAACAGTCTGACCAGATTGTGGATTCAGCAGGATCGGATCCACCTCACTCTGCCCTTGTGCAGCAGGAAGTTTTATTGGGTCAGCATGCCACCCAGCTCAACACAACCATGCAAGATGTGAACACTCTTAATGCCCGAGTCACCGGGCTCCTCACACGGGTTGATAGTCTTCAGTGGGAGGTGGCGAACCGGGGTTCCATTCTTCGCGACAGCATTTCTCAGGAGCCCGAGCCTCATGCCAACAATCCACTGGTTTATGATGGCAATCCTAATGCCTGTCAGGCCTTTCTCTTCCAGTGTTGGCTGATGTTTTCTCTGCAGTCCTAACTATAACCTAATTAATCTTGCACGCCGTGTGGAGGGCCATCTCAACCACCGCCGCAAACACCGGCAAACCACTTCTCCGTGGCACCACCTGGAGCCCTCTTCAGCCAATGCAACTAGTCCTCAGCCCTCTGATGTTGAGCCCATACAACTGGGTCTTCTCCAGCTTACGCAACAGCAGAAGCAGGAGCGTCTTTCTCTAGGACTGTGCCTATATTTTGGCAAGGAGGGCCACTTCATCCTTCAGTGTCTGGTAAAAGCCAAGGCCCACCAGTGAGGCGAAGAGTCCTGGTGGGCACCTTTTCCTGTTCAAGCACTCCAGCAGGGCACACTCAGCTGCCTTTTCAACTCTCCTTTCAGGAGGGGGGGGGGGGGGGTCACAGGCTAGTCTCACCCTGCTGGATTTGGGGGCTGAGGAGAACTTCCTTGATTCCACATCTGGACACTGATGGAACATTCCGATTATTCCCCTGGTTAAACCAATTACGGCATGGTCATTAGCTGGCAGCCCCTTACCACCATCAGTCATGTAACTCCCAGTGTGAGCCTTTACATTACTGGTAATCATTGTGAGCAGATTGAACTGTTTATTATCGACTCCCCGAAGTCCCCGTTAATACTGGGACATCCGTGGTTGCTGAAGCACAACCCACATATTGACTGGGTCAGTAATTCTGTTTGAGCCTGGAGTCAGTCTTGTCACTTGTCATGTTTGGGTGCTGCTTTTTATGCTGTCTCTGTGTCTTGTATTTCACAGGTGGATTCCTCTGACCTGACTAGTGTCCCGGTGAAGTACTATGATCTTCGGGTGGTCTTTAGTAGATCCCGGGCCACCTCGCCATCTCTGCATCGTCCTTACGACTGTGCCATTGACCTTCTCCTGGGCCCTTCTCTGCTTAAGGGTTATTTATATTCCCTTTCGGGTCCTAATAGAGAGGCCATGGACAAGTATATACGTGAATAACTTCAGGTTGGGCTCATTTGGCATTTCTCCTCTCCCGCTGGTGCAGGGTTTTTCTTCGTTCAGAAGAAAGACAGCTCCCTTTGCCCTTGTATCGATTACCGAGGTTTGAATGACATTACAATAAAGAACAGGTACCCCCTACCTTTAATGTCATCTGCTTTTGAATTGTTGCAGGGAGCACCCTTTCAGGACCCCTTCGGGACACTACGAGTATCTGTTTCTTCCGTTTGGTCTTACCAATGCTCCGGTCATTTTCCAGGGACTCGTCAATAGTGTGTTGGGTGACATGATTAATCAATTTGTCTTTGTGTATTTTGACGATATCCTGATTCCCCCCCCCCCTCTCCAATTACACACCCAGCATGTCAGGCAGGTCCTTCAGTGTTTGTTAGAGAACCAGTTGTTCATTAAGGTGGAGAAGTGCGAAATCCACTCCGAGTCTGTTACGTTACTTGGCCACATAAATTCTACCAGAGGAATTAAACCAGATCCTGCTAAGATAGAAGCAGTCTGCAAGTGGCCAATCCCTGATTACCATAAGAAGTTTGCCAACTTCTACCGGCGATACATCAGGAATTTTATTCAGATCGCTGCACCTCTCACAACCTTAACCTCCACCAAGGTGTCCTTCAGACAGAACCAGGAGGCTCAGGTAGCCTTTGACATTTTAAAGTCCCATTTTGACATTTTTGTCATTTGGTCTGAACCTCAGGCCGAACCAAGACTCCAGCCGATCTTCGCCGGTCCTCTCCTCCTGCCTGTGCATGGTCAGCAGGTTTGACTTTCTACCAAGGATCTGCCTCTCCGGGCACCTTCTCGTAAGCTGGTGCCAAGTTTCATTGGGCCATACCACATCACCAAGGTGGGTAATCCAGTGGTGATCAGGCTCAAGCTTCCCTTTATAGTTCCCTGTGTTTCCCTGTCTTTTGTCAGACTGTTCTGATTTGTCCCAATAGCTCCGATCGTCTTTTTGGTCAGTGTACTCTCCTTGTCTTGTCTTGTCACCATGCTCCAGTGCTCGTAGATGTATTGTTTTCTGCCCCCTCTCCGTGTGCTCGGTTGCCAAGGTTATCTCTCTGGTTCTCATCCCAACCTGGGTCTCAGCTGTCGATCTTGTAGACGCTCGGATTAGCGACCCGCCTTGCAGGCTTCACCTCCCCTGCCGTTGTTATGTCAGCCGCCGATTCTCTTTCGATCTGTGATCGCAGACTCCTCGTCCACACGGGCCGGCTACGGAATGGCTGATTGCCTGCTCTGATCTTTTCTGCTTTAATAAAGCTTTGTTTAACCCACATCTGAATCCAGCCTGCTTTCCCTGACACAGAAATGCATAGTTTCTTTCTTAGCCCAAAGTTTGGAACTGTAGTCCATCATGTTTTCCACAAATAAGAAAATAAATAAAATAAAAATATGCAATTAAATGAATAAATATGAAGAAGCAAAAGCAGTTTCCAATACTGATGATATTGATATTGAGCAGCAAATCAGCATGATAAAATGATTTCTGAAGGATCGTGTGACACTGAAGAAAGGCATTTGCATGTACAATATATTAAAATAGAAAGCAATTAATTTAAATTGCAATACTATTTTTACTTTATTTAATCAAACGAATGCAGCTTTGGTGAGCATTAGATACTTCTTTCCAAAAACTGGTAGTGTATATACTCTGCGAAAAAAAAAATAAAAAAAATAAAAAAAATAATAATAATAATAAATAATAATAATCTTCAGTGCAACTTCAAACACCTTGAAACAAACAGAAGCAGACAATGTTAGTTTGGGGATTTAGGGTGTGCATGTTGAGTTCCTCTGCCAGCTGAGCGTGACCGCCACTTGTCTCTTCTGTTCTCCCACAGAGCGAGCCCTTATTTGCTCTTTTGGATTCACAGAGACTCTATTTTTAGGGCAGACTTACAGACAGAGTTCCTGGCGGCCGTGAGCTCGCGGTTGTTTCAGAAAACCACGGGGGCCCGGCATAACGATTCTCTATCTTCCTCCCTCCTTCATGTCCAACCTTTATTCACAGGCCTCTCGCGGCAGAAACTATGGATTGAAGTGTTTCAGCTCATGGCTTGAACATATTCACAGCATAATTTATGAAATAGCCTTATGACAGAGAGTTCTGTGGTGAAGTCGATTAGTGATATTGCGGGTAACTGAAACATCGTAATGTACATGCTCAGTAAGCTCAGTATGCACATATTAATGTAGTTTGAAACTGATTTCTAAAACCATATTTAATGTATATTTATAACCATATTTTTTATTATTATTATTATTATTATTTTTTTTTTTTTGCCGTTAACATTTTCTAAATATGATCAGATTCCAATATGATGCACAAAAGTCTGTCTGAAAAAGATATTTTGTCTGTTGTCAATAGCATAGAGATCAGCGTATCATAGTGTCACTTTCGAACCATGAAGGTTTTTGTTGGAGAAGTTTTGCCCTCTCATACAAAACTCTTGATCATGTATTGAAATGACTGGATTTTGCATGTGGAATTCGACAGAGCAATGGAATGCTTGAAATCCATAGAAGAAATAGAAATAGAAGAAATTTGGTTACTTTTCCAGAATGCTTAAAACGACCTATTTGAAAACTACTGTGAAATGTTTTACTATTTTTAAGTAAGGATGTCACCATAGACATTATCACATGTATTAATACACATTAACCACTAATTTGCCAAATTGTAAAATAGTTACAAACTGCCATGAGATTGTGTTGGTGAAAATATAACAGAGAATTGTGAAAAATCAACAGAAAAATTATAAAGAATATGTTTAGGAAGTATTAATGATGGGATTGTGAAGATCACTTTGTGTGTGACCAAACATCTGTTTGAAAAATATCTTACTCAATGGGGGGAAGAAACTAAATGTATCACCAAATATTAATGTCAATAACAAACGTACAATAAGAACTTTACACCAGCACTGTAATTAGGAGCTTTGTTTTTTTCCTGTTTTATTTTTATTTCTATTTTTATTAATATTTGTTTAGTTGTATTGTGATGTAAAGAGCTAATTACAAACCTCAATATATATATATATATATATATATATATATATATATATATATATATATATATATATATATATATATATATATATATATATATATATATATATATATATATATATATAGTTTTCTATAACAGTTCATTGTTCACTGTAATTTGTAAATAAACATACAGCTGAGCATATGATGACCTTTTACACAGTTATTATTATTATTATTATTATTATTATTAATATTATTAATATTATTATTATTATTTTCTTATCATACAGGAAACGAGAGTAAATCTTTTTTTTTTTTTTTTTGAGAGAGAGAGAGAGCAGTTATGACGCTTATATGATTATGACTTACAATGACCCTTGAAACACCAACCTACAGTTCCTTCCGGTAATATCTGAACTTTACGGTGACATTTTCGACAGTAATATTGTGCACTGCTGCGCCACAGTGCAAGAACATAAGGAATGAATTCATGTTCACACATGATCCTGTTAAATTTGTGCATGAAGGCAGGGGAGATATCAGTGATCTAAGACAGGCATGAGATCATATTTCCACTCTCAAGGTTTGTTGATTTAAGAGCATGACAATCATTTGACCCAAAACTGAATGAAAACCATTGTCACTTTCTATCTTCCCTGCTTGCACTCTTTGCCCCACTCTTACTTTGTAAAAACCAAGAGTATTATTATTATTATTATTATTATTATTATTATTATTATTATTATTATTTGTTAAATATAGTATATGCAGCATATTCTCAAAACATATATTTTATAAAAAACCCAAATTGCAACTGGCAGTATGTTGGGTTATTAAAGTACAGTAGCAAGGTTGTGTGTTTTAACCCAGCCGAGATGCACATTGATTTAACCCGAATGTCCAATAATATTGACTGGAATGCTGGGCTAAGTTCTCTTTATAAATGTTTATTATTTAGTCGCCTTACAGCAAACTCTGTAAGAATCTCATAAAGGTTTAAAAGAAGTGAAGGGTGAATAAATGATGACAGAAATATGATTTCTATTTCATTCTACTTTCATTTAATTTTCATTTCTATCCAAACATTCTTTTAGAGTATCCTAACCTCCAGCTACCCCAGTTGCAAGCTTTACTGAACCTATTGCAAATCCTTTGCAAACTTTACAAGTTATCAGTTATCAAATGCATCAAAAACTGTCAGACTGTCAAAAACTGTCCACAATATGAAGAGAGGCCATGAAGGGATCTGTACTTAACGAACATTTATTCATTTCCTGTTCCTCAGAACTTTGATTTCAAATAAATGTAGTCAAACCCAAATCAAATCCACCAGCGGTGTCTCGTCAAGTTATTTTATAGCTATGAACATTCGGGCTCTGTTTTGACGTAGACAAGGTTAAGCTCTCAAATACCAAACTGCAAAAATAATTTTGCCCACATTGGCCAGCTGGCTCTGTGCACTTTGTCTAAAGCTCCCCAGCCGTCTGTGAATGTCTTCCCCGCCAACAAAGAGCGGCTTTGTGCTCTGTCAGACCTATACCTCACCATGCTCTTAAATAATACATCAATATAGATAGAAGCTAAGGCTTATGTTGTTGTTCTTTGAGAAGAGTGAAGTGACTGGTCCATAGCAGATTACTCAAAATCCAAATCTCTCCTAGGGCGATATGTCTCCGCTCAGCCTAGGGTTTGCTTACTTCAAGGTTAGGACATTTATGACAGCCGTATCTGAACAAACCTGTAGAGTTTTTATGACATGAAGTGCATAAAACACTTCCTGCACTTGACAGATACGGTCATGTTTCGCCAAGAGAGATGGCAGAAACCTGTTCAGATGCTACATTTTAAATGTAGCAAAGATTTGTTGGCTGACTTGATTAATGGCTAGAACGGTTTAGATATTTGTTTATTTTAATACTGTATACATTATTATTATTATTATTATTATTATTATTAATAATGTGGAATATGTGGTTCCTTTAAATAAAATAAAATAAAATATCGTATTGCTGGCTTAGAATGTATTATTATTATTATTATTATTATTATTATTATTATTATTATTATTATTATTATCTTTTTTTTAAATGTAGAAATATTTGGCCCCTGAAAAAAAAAAAAAAAAAAAAAAAAAAAAAACAGTGCACTTTCAAAATATATCAGTTAAAAATAAGCCAGATGGACACTGGCAACTTGTTGGGTTATTAAATTTATCCTGCGTGGTTTGTGCATTTCTACCCAGATTGGTTGCACATTGATTTAAACCAAATGTCAGTTCAAATTTACTTGAATCCGAGGCTTTCCTTTTAAACAGTTATTATTATTATTATTATTATTATTATTATTATTATTATTATAGCAAGAATTGAAAAATGTTGCATTTATAAACAGATATAAATCTTAGTATAATACAAGAATACTACTGTAGAATAAACAGAAGTTCAATCCTCTAATGTTACATGAAGTATGGTTCAAGACTAAAAATAGACAACATTTCTCATTACTATCCTTTTTGCTGAATTGTTTTTTAAATGCACCATCACACTCGCAAATAAAGCAGTTTTTCTGAATATCCACACAGATATGATTCCCTATACAACCTTGCATTTGCTTTTGATTGTCCTTTATTATATAGTCTTGCTCTTGTATGTTTTTCCTCTTTTTAGTCATGCTCGTTTATCTTTCTGCTAAACATTATGATGTGATCTTGAGTTTGTAAAAGCACTATATAAACAACAAATTATCATCTTTAACTGGTTAATCTTCAAAACATATACGTTTCCTCAGGCTCGTATCTTTTATCATTTTATATTTTTGTGGAAAGTAAAGTCGTCTTGACATCCCTGACAGCTTTAATCCCAGCCAGAGAGAAACTATTTGTCCCCTATTAACTCATTTGTGTTTGCTATACACAATATGTTACCATAAGGAAACGCTGTGGTTAAAACCATCACAGTGGTGCAAACCACATTCACATGCAAAATCTGCAAACATCCCAACACCAGCCGCCTGGCATACCCTAGATAATATCCTCATAGAACACAAACTTCTCACAGACTGCCTTTTGTTTAAAGACATTGGCCAATTACTAAAATATTCTGGGTGGACATAGCACCTGAAGCGGGATATCTCAGCTGCCTTTAAATATTCCCTGTTTCTGGAGACAAAAGGCGCTCTTCAAAACAGTTGAAACGGCCTCTCAATTGACCAATCAGCTGTCAGAGCTTCAACGTGGCACAGACTTCCATTGAGATAAGTCCTCGACCTGTGACCTTTAAAACTAAAACGTATTATATGTCTTTTCAGGCCCCAAATGAGGGATTGAGTGTTTAACAGCCTTCAAAGAAAACCGAGTCGTTCATAAAAGGTGTGCGGGGGCAAAAAGACACACACGAACTTACAAATCCAGAGGGGGAATATGATACACCTTATCTGCAGTGAGGAGGACGGAACAGAGATAGGGTCATTTACTGAAGTGAAAGCGAAATGGTTTCCTTTCCTTCTTTTCCTTCATCCGTGGTTGGTTATTTTTCCTGTTTTGTTTTACAAAAAAATCACTCCTACAAACCTAATGGCTGCTTTCATGAAACCACGCATCCCCCCCGGCATAGCCTTTTCCGAAACGGTCACCTGTCAAGAGCGAGGCTACTTTATTAAAATTTAAATTGCCTTAATCGGAAGTCTAATCATGATCCCATTGTCCCAGTTTGATGGTCTATTATTACATCATCCCCCGTAGAGTGTATAATCAGCGCTTCCTCTCTTCGTGGACTTACAAGAGGCAAGTTCTCGGAAAGCCTCCGAAGACGTCAATGCGCACCATGTCATATTCCAGTAATGAGAATCTGCCAGGGACAAACAGAAATAAGGAAGACGGAACAAACAGTCCGTGTCCAACAGGCTGATAATGACAACAGACAAGAGAGCCGTGAAAAATAATGTATGCTTGTTCTGATGAAGCTAAATTAAACAAGCTACATGATACTCTTGCTTCACACCATGAACATTGCTGTGGGCTTTAGACTTGAACTGGCTAGCGATCAGTCCTCCAGTTGGCAGATGTATATGTGCAATTCTGGAAATTACAGTCTTGCCGTAATGATAAATTGGCATTGGGCCATGCTTTGCTAAAATGAAGATAACATGCTCTGGAGATCTGCGCCAGTCACGATACGAAGCACCAGACACCACTTTAGAAAGCGTGCTTGATTATATGAGGAAAAGATGTTTGAAATGTCCAGTCATCAGACAAGCTTTGGGCTCAGACAGAGATTAGTTCTGACAAAGCGAAGGAGAATTACCTGAACATTAGAAGTGAATTTGAATCAATTATACCTCTCATCACAAAAATCGAAATTACAATGTAGGCAGGTGCTAGACACATACTGCAGTTATTGGTGTTTAAGAGAAGTCTATGTATGTGTATGTACATGTGTTGTGCTTCTAACCACCACTATCTACAAGTAAATATGATTGGTTTATGTGGAAAAAATAAATAAATAAATAACAAAAAAGTAAGACCCAGCCGGTCAGATGTCCAGTCACCCACTACACATGGCATGAAGCAACCAAGCAGTGCAGTCACTGAAGGGACGTCCTGATGAATTCAACAGCTGGCCATCTCCCCAGGAGTCAGAGAGGGAGGTAGAAGAGTCCCCTCGATGAAAACACTGCATTTAGAGCATATCAGACACTGGCACTTTGCCAAATGTGAAAAACAATGGATGGAATGTTTAAAATCGTAAAATCGTAAATTTTTTTAATCTCCTAAAGGAGGTTAGTAATATTCGTGTTTGATATGTGATCGGTAATCTATGCAGCTTTTGATATGAGTACCACGGCATGATATCTTAGGAAAGTAACTATTATTATACCCTGTGATATGGCTTATATGCATACACTTAAGAGATAATCATTATTCTGATGCAATTGTTTTATATTTCAATGGCAAATCTGGGATTCTTATCCATATTTTACAGTTCATTGCATGTGGAGTGATTGGTTAAGCAACCATTTTGTTTCTAAGCAACTTTAAACAAAATTTGTGATATGACACAATATGACACACATATTTGAAGATTTAACTATTTTACCAACCCAGTGATGGAAAGGGCCCCATGGAATAATTGGTAACTACATATCTTTTTTTCCTTATTCAAGGACTCATGCTGCTTGTGTCTGAACAATTACATATAAATATGAAAAAGAAAAAGAAAAAAAGAAATTGCTTTAAACTTGACCGTGTTCTGAACATTTTAAATAGGCCTTGTTTATGAAAGATGCCCATTGAAGTTTAACAAAATTGCATTGCCCTGCATTTATACTTTAGTTTTAACTTCATTTTGTTCTTTATTTATGCTTACAAAGTTGTGAACTATATATTTAAATAAAACGTTTTGGAAGTCCTTATTATTATTATTATTATTATTATTATTATTTTTAGATAATATTATTTTTGAGATATCAACTTAAAATTCGGAACACAGCTTGTTTAGATGTATGACTTTTATTTTCTTTTTAAAGAAATATTAAAATAACATGGATTCTGCTGTTAAAGAATTTAAAACATTTTTTTTTTTTTTTTTTTTTTTTTTTTTAGTTTTTATGCAAACTGTCTTAAACATTATGCAAACTGGTGGGTCTAACAAAAGAATATACCACTGATTAGCAACCTCACAGCTCATGTTAGATCTCTCATTAAAGGTTTGTAAGTTATCATTAAAAATCAGTCCCCTTTCAGCCAGTCACTCGAATTGGGATTTCCTTCAGGGAACGAGGGTTACATATGTAACCGAGACCATGGAAAATGAGTACTTGCAGAAGTGTTGGAGTCCTATGCGTGCAACAAAGACTTTTTGGGCTGTGTTTGTAGTTTTACTTGATTTGCCTAATTCCTGAATGACTCTGGTGCTAAAACAACACATGCAAACAAGATATTAGCTCGCACATTTTTTTTTTTTTTTTTTTTTTATTCCTCTCTAAGAGAGAAACTGTGTGTAAACGATGTATGGAGGAGTTTCTAATTGTGGTGTGTTTGCACTGGATTAACTCTAGAAGTGTCAGGTATTGGAAAACCCAGTCTGCTCCAGAGTTAATAAACACACAGGGGTCCACCGGAGTTTGTGAACGGCCCTTTTGTTCAAAGAAACACAAAAAGGGGAACCTTGAATCCATTCCACTGCAATAAAGTTTGCCAGAATCCATTTGCAGCAGCAGGAGGCCTAGGAGCAGGAGCCGCTATACTCAGACACAGAGCTGAAGGCAGTCAGGAAGTGCAGATGATATTACATAATACCTGCTAAAGCCACAGGTAGATAGGAACGAGCGTGGATTGTGATTAAGCAATAAAGTTGAAGCATCGTGAGTCATCTCTGCTCCACAGACCGAGACCTGAGGGACACCACAAATCTTTGTCACGTATTACCCAGAGCAGAAACATGAACACAGAAATGTAGGACAGTTTTCTTGTCTACAAGACTGTGCACATGATTTCTAGCCTAACTTAACAAATATCAAGAGGTTTTGTATGGGTTTGTGTTGAAGTTAGTCTGGAAGAATGTAGAGTTTCTGCAGGGCTCTCTTGCAGAGGAAGATAAAGGGTGGGAAAGTAGATCAGCTTACACACCTGAACCAGATCAGGTGACCTGGAGGAAACAAATTCCAACCGCCAGAGACACTAGTAGAAAAAAGGGACTTTCCTAATCAGATTTTTTTTTTTTTTGGCATTCACACACTAAGCGAGATGAGAAAAGATACTAAAGAACAATGATTAGAAATGCTGCTTGACGTGCAGATTTGAAGATTTGACACTTTGCAACTTAAAAAAAAGTTTTATATTCATGAAATATATTAAATTTAGAATATAATATTTACACACACACACACACACACACACACACACACACACACATATATATATATATATATATATATATATGTGTGTGTGTGTGTGTGTGTGTGTTACATTCAAATTTAATATACTGATAATGATAACGTAGTTATTCATACACTGATATTGTGACCAGTCATTAATTTAATTTAACTTAACTTAATTTCATTTCTGAAAGAAAAACAACTCCAACATGTTTTATTTACTTCTTCTTATGAAGCTGGCCTTGTAAATGTTTTTCCAGATGACATTTTGCGTTTTTTATTTATTTATTTATTTTATTTTTATTTGTTTAATCAAAATGTTAATATAAAACAGACATTATTTTAAAATTAAGTACATTATTAATGATCTTAATTTTCACACCAATGCTTAAGATGTGGTGATTATTAATACAACTACTAAGTATTATTATTAATAAATATATAATATATCAGAATGTTGGCCAACCAATAATAATAATAATAATAATAACAACAACAGCACACCAGTTGAAGAGGGAATTTGGTTTGTGTGTGTGTGTGTGTGTGTGTGTAAATGACTATATATTCAAACCATTTAATGTTATTCAATGAAATGTTAGGTTATGGAATGTTGCCTTTAATACAAGGCTTCCTGAAACTGTCAAATATTTTGCATGGGTCAAAAGACAAGGTACAAGCTTGTCTTCAGTTTTGTGAATGGCCTCTCTTGTTCCTCTTCATATTTCCACAGTTTTTATTACATTAACAAATTTCATTCTCTAAATAGAATGGAGGCATGGAAAGGTCAGTGGCGTTATTAATTCACTGTATCACCCGTCTGTGCCCATAGAGACAAAGCTGCAGTGTTACTATACCACTTTTAGACACACAATCCACTCTCCCCAGGGTTGGGAGCATCTATAAATATTTCAGTGACTCAAATGGATGCCATTTAGATCCGATGCAGTCTTGGTATATCCACAGGTGGAGAGCAGACCTGCTGGCCTCTCCATACAGGCACTGGGGCTTATTCATGAAGATGGAACGATTGAATCAATACCCCAATAGGGAGAGTTTTCAATCAAATAAAGATGATTTGTAGCATATTCTAGCATGAATAGGTGACTGTAGATTTAATTGAACTCTGAGAGAAGATCAGAGAGCGATGCTCGATGAAACTGAAGCTGACAATGAACTTCGTTCCTTTTAGGGTGTTTTTTTTTTTCCATGAAAATGAAAGCTCAAGGATTTCAGTGCAGCGAGAAATGAAGGCATGTTGACAAAATATACAACTGTTATGAAATATTCTAATTATTACTAATAAGTAGAAGGGTAGAAGAAACTTTTAAAATATTCTAGACATTGTAATAAAAACATAAATGAATGACTTTCGCAAGTCAAGTGGATCTTTGTATCTTTCTTTCTTTCTCAAAGCACTCGTTAGACTCATCAAACATAATAATTAACTAGTAATCAGTATTAAAATCAGATTTAAATCAGATGCATTTTTTAACACTTCTGTAATTTGCTGTTTTTCATCTGATACTGACTTCTTTTTTTTTTTTTTTTTTCTTAAATCGGATTACTTCTTACTGTCCATAATACCGGGAATAAACATGCCAAAAGATTTCGGTTAACCATCATCAGGATTAATGCTTGTCATTCTCGTCCCCCTCTTAATTCGGCGCTGTAGGTGGCCCGAGACGTTTTCAAGTCTGGATCCATCGCAGCAGGATTTTATTAATACAGTAGCTGCTCTGACTCTGTCTTATTAGCACGATGATCCCTGACTTCCACACGCTGAGTACATCTCTCAAACGAAGCCATGCTGAGGGAAGGACGTGTGTGTGCGAACGTAAGTCAGCGTGTCCATGTTTCTCATCGTATCACTACGCCTTATTTCAAACCCTGTCTGGCTAGTTTATGGCTCAGTGAACGAATGCAGACTCATGTTTAATCTGATGAACGTAATTCCTGTTATACAAGGAAACTGTACAGCAAAGCAATGACAGAACAAGAGTGGAAGTCTGGGGTGTGGAGAGAAGAGGTAAAAGAAGAGTTGTTTTCCTTTTCAGCAGTGTGCCCTGAACAAGTTTATGTTGTACCCAGGCCATATGTCCTCCGTAGGAAATGGGTTTTATTAATACTGTTACGTCCAAAGCCAGTCGGTGACTTACGGTCCACGTACACAAATGTGAGGCTCTTTTGTCGGCTGCATTCAGAGAAGAAAAGTGATTAAAAAAAAACAACCTGGAAGGGAAAACAAGCTCCCATAGTTTCTTTCAACACGTGATCATGTGGCTTTCCGTTGTTTGGAGGAAGCAGCCATTTTACTGCCCCTCTGTGGTCCAGGTGTTGTCTTTTAATTGGCCGTTCTGAATGCAATAAAGCATTTCAGTTACATCGTCTCGTAAAGTGCTTTCACGCCACTTTTTAAATGATGTAATTACCCAGCCATTCGACGCGCAGGCTTGGAACATACAAGACAGGGCCACGGGCTCACAGCAAGAGAGTCGCTGAGGTTTCTCTAAATATGTTTTTCATTTAGGAAGCAAAACAGCAGAAAGAGAAGTAGTAGCTTGCTCCAGAAACGGCTGCTTTCATTCGCTGTTTCCACCGCAGCCCAGCTTATGTTTTCCGAGTAAAGTGGTGAAAAAAAGGGTGCAGGGATTTTTTTCTTTAAAGTGTAAAGTAACCAGCACACCACGGTCATGCAAATTCTTTCAGTCTTGTCCATTTTAGCAGTTCCTGGTATTACTTTCCCCCCCTCTCATTTATAACTATCACTAAAAGGAAGAGTTCGCCACAAAATTAAAATCCTGTCAAAATGTAATAACCCTTAAGTTGTTACAAAGTTTCTTTCCTCTTTTGAACAAAAAAATATATTTAAAAAAATGTGAGTAACTGAACAGTTGATGGTAGCCCCCAATGGTAGCCGAAGACAATTTTCATTTTTGACTTTAGTACGAGTACATAGTACGAGAAAGAAAGAAAGAAAGAAAGAACGAAAGACAGAAAGAACAGTAGTGCATAAAAACATGAATAAAAAGTATACCTGAAAAAAAAAACACAAAACAAAGCGCAAAGCAAATAAAAACAACAACAAAGCAAAAACAAAAACAAAAAACAGAAACAAAAACAAAAATTTAAAAACAGCAAAAAAAAAAAAAAAAAGAAATAATAACAATAAACAGCAACAACAGAACAAAAGATGACAAAAACAAACAAACAAGCAAATTAACAAACAAAATATAAAACCCTGATAGTGTTTTATTTGCTGTCCAGCAGCATTTTCAGAAAACTGCAACATTTTCAGCATTTTCAGAAAACAGCAGCATTTTCCTAGAAAGATTCATTTCAGTATGAGCACAGTAATTGCTCCCAGGCCCATACTAAAACATACAAAGACCACTGTAAGAAACTGGAAAATATCACTTTTAGTGAAACTGCAATTCAATCGGACCAAAGAACCAACATTCACATGCATATACGATATCCCTACCATAAACATGAGTACACCTTATGAGTCTTTGGAGACGAAATCTCTGGATCAGCATATCAGTGTAATTCAAATCATGTCTCTCCCCTTTAATGACTCTACTGTAAAACAGGTGTGGGACAGCCTTGAACTGATAAATAGAAATGATAGTGATTAATAGAAAAAAAAAAAAAAGACATGTTGCGCCCGCAGAGCTGTAGTTCATCTGATTTGAAACTTGAAAATGCCTCACATAACTAAACCTGGAACATAGACATCACACAAACAGTGAGTTTGCTCATACTATTATTAACACATTTATTTGCAAAAGCGAAACAAACCAATGACATTGTAACAATTTAGTCTTTGTATAAAAACTACAGAAAACTGGCGACATTATCAGGACACAATCATGTCTTTTTATTCATGCATCTGAAAATGCATTATTTGATCTTAGGTAGATTTGTAAATAAATACGGGAAAGTCATAAATTGCGTTTTTTTTATCCACATGACTAAGCTGAGGCCAAATAAACGCGGCTGTATAATTAAAAGCAGTTTATTTTCTTCAGAGACGGACCTCCCAGCCTGTTTACTGCCTCCCGCCATGGTAACAATTGATGTCTGTTTCAACCTTGTGAGTGTCCAATCAGTGTGGTCAGACATCTTGGATGAGGAAAAAACAATCAGCCAAGTAGGCTGCAGTGAATTTATTCAACAGATGATGAGGGTGCTGAGGTATTGCTGTCTCAGATGTAATAATGGGTTGAGCAGTTCAGATCGCTTTTTCCTAAAACAAACTACTGATTACATCGCTGCAAATTCAAAATATAATTGACATGCAAGGATGCTACGGGGAATGTAACAAAACAAAGCAAGTTGTTCACCATGATGGGTTCCCATGGGAACCGACTCATATGTGTGTGTGTGTGTGTGTGTGTGTGTGAGAGAATGTGTGTGTGAGCCGTAATAGAAGCCTCGTTCACTTCAGCTGGTGACTCATTTCACATTCCTGGCCAGGGGAGAGAGCGCTCCCTCAGATGTGAGCGTTAGCCGTGTGAGAGATTAGCCTATTGCACTTGTGAAACCGCCATGAGGGAAGGGGGTGGATATCAAGATTCCTGATATCTTTGCCTCAAGTGCTCAATCAGATATTTCCTGTCCCTAAGAGAGGCCACTCTTCCTGTTAAACAGGTGAAGGCATGAGAAAAAAAAAAAAAAGAAAAAAGGCAAAAACTTTCTTTTTCATGAATAACAAGATTTGAGTAGACCTGGTTAAATTAATTTGTTTTATTGTTATTATTGACACAATTAGTGTTTTTAAGCAAATGTACATTCCTGTGGCACAAATTACAAATCTCATCGGGATTGGTGATCAGGACTAACACAGAATTTGATACAAATGATGAGAAATCACACAACCCTTGTATCATTGGTGCCTATTCTCTAACAATGTCCAACTGGCACAGGAATGAGACGGTATATTTGTTTTTTCCAAAAAGCATTGCACGTGCCCTGAATTTGCAAAGAGCACAACCATAGTGACAAATAAAAGGTCAAATATATTATCATCGATTGTATGAAGAAAATTGGCATTCCAGCATACACAACATACACATAAACATCACAAAATGCTTTAAAATACACAATGACTTATTATTTCAAATGTAGTAACTTGTACATTTAAAAATGTGCATCTAAAAAAAAAAAAATTATAACAATAATTGTATAATCTACTACCCTCATGTTGTTTCAAACCGGTATGACTTTCTTTCTTCCGTGGAACATGCTAGGCGAAATTCTGAATGGTAACTTTTTTTTTTTTTTTTTCTGTGAAAGTTAAATATATGGGTACTGGAGCAAAGAAAAGCACCATGATATTAGTTTAGAAGTCATTCAGCAAATATGGAAAGCAAGAATGATTTGTTTATGAACTGATATCATATCATTACTTCTCATGAACATTCTAAGAAGAGAGGTGGATGTCAAGATTTACACTGAATATCAAAATTTCATTCTTCAAAATGGATCATTCCGTGGAAGAAAGACAATTTTCATTTTTTTGGGTGAACTGTCCCTTTAAGCCTGATCAGTTTCAAATATTATGATTACTAATGTATGTATTACTTATGTCAGATGGATGGATTTGCTATGGAAATATGGTGATACATTTTTTTGACAAGAAACTTTGCTTTGACTCGCAGTGTATGCTCAAATGTGACATTGATTCATTTTTTAGGCTTCAGAAATCTTGCCTTGTACATTGTACAAGTTGCTTATTTATTAGAACAAGTTACAAAAAAGTTAAATGCTGATTAAAGTTAATACTGGTTTGGTTGATAATAATAATAATAATAATAATAATAAAAAAAAAAAAAAAAAAAAAAAAAAAAAAAAACTAAATGTATTTATTTAGTGTACATGATAAACATCCCTTTCTAATAAATCCTTTTGCTTCTTGTGTGGAGTCACAGAATTTCATCTCCTGCTGGTCAGCCAGCAAAAATAAATCAACACTAAGAACTACAAATATCATCGTCCATAAGCTATTCTCTCCACGTTTGTGTGTCAGGCAGATACAGGAAGATCTCTTGATGTGTGAAAAGCTTTTGTTCTCTAAAGAGCAGACTCGGTTATGACCCCTCATGCCATTAGATCGGGAACCGAAGCATGTTGTGCTCAGTTAGCAGCTTATTGGATTCCAGCTTGCAAACATAAATCAAATATCACCGAAGCTCATAAAGGTTGAAAGGCCTCAGCTACCGTAAGTTATATTTTGCTCTTTACTCAGCAACACACAGACGGATATAGCAATCACACACACACACACACACACCAGATATCAGATGACGCTGTTGTTTTATATAAGTTGCACTATAACAGCATGGTATATGATCTAATCCCAGTCCGGTTTTTGACATGTTCCTCAGAGGACTATCACCCAGGGGAATTGTGGGTGTCTGTCTTCTGATTCATTCTCCCTGAGCGCTGACATCCTGCGGCATGCCTGACTCCTCACCCTCATAACTCCCGCTTTGTTCCGTGGGACACGACCCCACGACCTGCTCCTACTCCTAGAGTCGTCTCTCAGGCTCACAGAATCCGCCTGCCCTCCGAATTCCTGTACGGGACTGAAACATGAGCCTGACCCAGTGATCTCATCGACAGGCGTGGACTTACAAAATAACTGCGAAAAAAGAAAAGCCAGTGTGCGAGAAATGGAATGTAGAAACAAAAGACAGGTTAGACTGCGCTAGCGTCGGCTCCCGAAGGGGTTAAGTTACATGCAGCCAAAACATAAGGAAACAAAGGTGCGCTTATGAGCCTCATTCTTGGGAGCGACGCCGTACGTCTCAGCAGGAGCTTCTTCTTTTGAGTTCAGGAGTTTCGTTCTCCCCTGTCGGAGTCGGTACCGAAAACATACGTAATTCCAGAAGGCTCCCATTGCCCTCCTGACCTGCTGCGACCGAGAAACTAAAGAGGGAGTGAAAGTAAGTGGCTTTTGTTTAAGTGTGGATTGAAAGGAAAGCATTTTCTGTGGTTTAGCCGATGCACTTTCTGAATGGTATTATCAAAACTAACCGAGGCAATAACAAAATATGTCATGCAAATGAAAAATCAGCATGGAAAGGTGATAACAGGACTGTGTATATATGGCGCCGAGAGTGTGGACAGGCTTTTTAAACTTTAATTCATTACGGTATAATGGGATATACTTTTATAAATTATTTAGCGATCTTCATGTCTTGTTTTTCCAGATAATTGACTGTTGTATACTGTATCACTTTCTACCAGTTAACACTTGTTTGCACAAAACATGTGTGTGTGTGTGTGTGATGTGTGAACCTGCTTTAGTAGAATATGTATGTGTTGTGTGCAATAGTGTGTGATAAAGTAAAAAAATAAAAAAAAATAAAAAAGGTTTTAACCATAAGGTAACTTTTTAGTATTAGGAAAATTATCACTATTAATTAGCAACGCATTAGCATGCCTGTTATTAACTTACTAACTGTTTATTACTTATGAAGCACATATTCTGCATGACCATATTGTACATCCTTAATCCTACCCAAAATGTTAATTTAACAATTACCTAAATAACTATAAAAAAGCAGCAAATTGGGAGTTTGTTAAAAGTCATAGTTAATGGTTTGTTAAAAGTGATAATTGGACTTTAAAATATATTGTGACCAAACATATACTAGAATTCAATCATTTGGATAAGTGATAATGTAAATGCAACAAAAATCATCAGTTTTGCTCAAAATCACACATGGAGTGTCTAACCGCACAACTGGTGTAACTTCAGCAAACACAAATTATTAAGCTATTCAGTGAGTGAAAGTCACAAAACGACAAGGGAGAATGAGATAAAAACGAAACAAAAAAACGAACTATAAACTCATATTCTCTCTTTTACTGCAGATTTCATATGATGAGTCATGTGTTATTTCAAGCTACGACTAAAATAGAATTGTTAGAAACGAGTTGTAATGCTTGATATGATAATCTAGACTGCAGGGATCACCGTTCACACATTTTCTTCTGACGTTACGACTGTGTTCCTACCAGCTCAACTGGTAAAGTGTACCTTGAATGCAAGTCTGCCAAAAGGCATATATGCAGATGTGTTAGTTCCACCCGTTACTCACCAAGCTCCCTCACTCCTTGAACACGTATTATATTTTGGGCACTTTGATTATGCTTCCAGCTTATAATAAGAGTGGAGCTCCGAGCTCACGCTGTAAATCCATATCACAGTTTTCTGCAGAGTTTGACCTTCTTTCTGTCCTGCTTTTTTGGATTTTGACTTCCACACATACATAAGTAACTTCGGAAAACTCTTTCTTTAGTAATGTTGGACTACTAATTCAAGTTTTCAGGACTGAACTGTGGCCTCAAAAATATTTGGACACTATTGGGTATTTAAACCACACATAAAAACGTACAAATATCTATTTACAAACCAGTGTCAGATACCAGCATTAGAGTTTATGTCCTACAAGCTTTTTATATCCAGAAACTTTCACAGTACTTTATCTATCTTTATATTTAACAGTTCTGCATACCTACTTTTTATCATTTCAAACCTAACATATTACTTTTTTTCTTTTTTTTTTTTTTTCTTGCAGAAAAATTCATTTTTATTAAATATTTTATTTGATACCTATGGACAAACATTTACATCTTTTTAACTGCAGACTTAACCAAATATGTTTTGGGGCCACTCTAAATTATTAATTCAATTCTGGTATATCTAAAGGCATATTTAAAACTTTAAAACACTCTTATACTGTATACAAATGCTACGGTATGCGATGATTTAAACAGGTCAGTTTCAGCACTACAGCATTTAATATGACATTTCAGCAGTTGTTCAGGAGTGAAGTACAGTAACGGCAGCTCATGTGCGGTCAGATCCGTGCCGGAGTAGAGAACACAGTTCATGAATCAGATGTTTTGTGAAGCAGGACCTGGCCTGAAGGCACAGCTCAAATAAGCAAGGGTGCAGAGGGCGATGTCTCGTCGCAAAATGCCAGCACAAGCGCTTGACTGTTCTGAAGTCGCACCAGAAATAGTTTTTTACTTCTTTAGAGTCCCCCTTTCAAATACACGCTTAAGATCTCAAGATGACTGTGATCCCTCCCGCAAGAAAAGAAAAAACAAACACGGTGGAGAGAGGGCTAATGTAATTAAGCCCAAGCGTGGGGTAGGGCATTCATTTAATTAAGCCGTCTATGCTTGTTCCTAAACCGCCATCAATCATTACAACTGACAGGTCATGTGGCGCTTGGTTTGTTATTTCTCTTAATGCTGAACTATCACTAAAATGAGCCATGTTTTACAATGCAGAGCATTCTGGCTGTATTATGTAGTGGAGAATGGGCACATGGCTGGGTTTTGAATTTTTGTAAAAAATAAATTACCTCGTTTTTGATGAGAAAAGGGGTTGTGATACATATGAGAGGAAAATTTGCATATTCCGAACGGTTACTGTAACAACACAAGTGAGAGATGAAGAGATAGTAAAGTTTGGAGAGTGTGTCATACCTTGTTTATGATGTTTTGTAAATGAGCAAATTTGGATATATTATATAACTCTTATGTACGGTTTCTTTAAAAGGAAGCTTCTCATTAAAAAACTATCTGGCTTTGTTTTGCAGAGATTTTATTCCAACCGTAAAAGATCAAATTAAATAATTTCAAACAGCTGATATATATATATATATATATATATATATATATATATATATATATATATATATATATATATATATATATATACTTCAAGTCTGAATTGTTTGAAAAAAAAGCAGTGGAATGCAGTTATAATTGAAATTATTTTGTTAAATTGTTATTGTTAAATTATAACTATTATTATTAGTGTTAGGGGTGTCGACTGATATCATCAAAAATAAATAATTATTTATATATAATTTATTTATTTGTTTGTTTATTTATTTTTGCTGTCAGTGACAATTTCTCTGTATTATGCCTAAAATATTGGTGGGGAATAAGACGTAAATGGTCTGTGTTTAAGATATCTAGACAGGGTACTTGTTTGGTACTAGTCAGCAGGCATCAAGGAACATGTCCTATAGCGGGTTTAAAGATAGAATCATTCCAGCCTAACAATGAAAACTGTCTACAATTTCAACCCTATGCACAGTCTTAGCCTTGAACAACCACTCTTTTCTTTCCCTTACTTATTTCCATCTCCTTTATATCTCTTGTCTGGTCATTCTCTCTTTAGAAACAACTCCAAGGGTGCACTATGTATAAAACAATTACCGTAAGATCTGATGTGTATACTTTGACGTTCTGGATAAGCTCCACGTCTGCTGCCCTCACCTGTGCACTCTGGGATTCATTTTAACAGGCCGGATTACAATACCACACTCAGCTGATGACCTGTAGGTGGTCAGGTCCTCGGGCAAGCTGATCCCCCCAACCCCACCCCATGCCCTATGGAGCATTAGGGTAGAGGCAACTGTCCGAAGGGAGGGTGGGGATGTGGGCTACAACTGTTCCTGGCAGCCTCTGCTCACGCTGACCAGCGGGAGCGCTGGTGAAAGCATTCCGAATTCTTCCCAGACACAATGCACGTCCTTTCCTGTGGGTCCGCAGATTCTCAGGAACCTTGGGAACGAGGTTCAGGGTGAAGACGGGACACCCATCCCACCTCATACTTACTGGGCTCGTTTCTTTTTTGTTCACTCTCTAATTAGGCACTTCTTTTTGTGGTCCTTTCTTCCTCAGATGTTTTTCCCTTTCAACAACTGGTTCGCAGCAGGTTTTGAGGTGTAACAACACACCACACGTTTCTCCTGAAAGAAAAAAAAGAGTTGGCAGCTGTCGGAATAACAACCCCATCAAAAGATACGCAGTGTCAAAGGAGGGCTAATACATTTTTGTTGTTAGTCAAATCCAAGAGCAATAAGCAAAGACAAGAGACGAGCTAGCATACTGAGGAAATATTGTTTTGATCAGGGCTGAGGGAAAAGAGAACCACGTACCCAAGATGTTGTTCTCGCATGGGCATATGGTGGATATTAAGGACTTTTTGGTGGGGATTGACACTGAAACCCTTGTGAAACACGAGTCAAGATGACAGCAGCTTAAGGTCAGGGTCTGTCTTCCCACACGTTGTTTCTGATGTAATTTATTTGTCTATCACCTAATAAAACACATGCGCACAGCTCTCCATGACCACATGTTGGTGAGAATTGCTTCTACGCATCTCGCTGACTAGGTTTGGCGGTACGGTTTGCATTTGACAGAACCAGCAACCACTCCTGCAGACCTGGTGGAGATGGTGGAGTAGAAAACCACATTAAGATTGGGTTACCCTCCAGACAGTTGCGTCCACATTGTCTGCTCTTGTTCTTGGGCTGAAGTTGTATGAGATTTAGTCTAGGTTTCCACTTGTGGTGCAGACGGTCCTTTTTAGTTTGGCTTTATCCAGTTATGTCTGGGTTCAGCTCAGCATGACAAGGGCCGTGGGGCTGTAATGCACATCACTGATGCCACCTGCAGTTTGAACAGAACCGAGTGACTGGCCCGCTGTCAGAACCTACTCTACGGCAATGGGACACTAATTGAAAACAAATTCAGCTTTAAGCTCAGGCAGTTAACACGGCTTTGCAGAAACATTCTCACTGCGCTGACAGTCAAAAGTGCTGCTTTTTTCCTGCTCTGTTGTTTTTAGACTCACATGTGTCAGTAAATTTAATGTCTAATGGTAAATTGCCTTAGTCAGTGGTCATCAAACCTGTCAGGCCAAGCACCACGGCTGATCAAATCAGAAGTGCCACAGCAAGTTTTTTTTTTTTTTTTTAAGCATTAAACAAACTGACATCTCTGAGTCCAAGGGCAATATGTGCGAATTGTTTTAAAATCCAAAATTGCTGCAAGTATGATCATGGTAGTTCACCTTTACTACCTTCTTTTATAGCTTTATTACATCAGAAAATCATCTACACTGTAAAGTAAAAAAAAAAATAATAATAATAATAATAAAATGTTTCAATAAAACATAGATTACTGAAGTAGTTTTTACAAGAAAATTCAATTTGAGCCTTTTTCAAAAAAATTAAATAAAATAAAAAATAATAATAATAATTCAGTGATTTTTTCAAAAGGATATTGTTTTTCCCCCATTTACTTCAGTGTAATAACCCAAATGCACACAAAAAAAAAAAAAAAAAAAAAAAAAAAATATATATATATATATATATATATATATATATATATATAAATAAAAATGTGTATGTATAATTTAATTAATATTACATGCATATTACACATTTAAAAATGTAACGTCTTTGATTACTCATGAAATGTACCAGTAATTTCTGAGTGTTTTTTTAATTTATTATTATTATTTTTTTGGTGTAATAATCAAAATGCACTGTGAATGTGAAAGTAATTTAAAGTATTGCATTTATAATTACCGTGTTATTACATGTTTATTACACCTCTAAAACCCTACTATATATATATATATATATATATATATATATATATATATATATATATATATATATATAGAATTCAGAATTTAGCTCAGTCTACTCTATCTTAAATAGTCTAAAATGCTCGCAACCTCTTACATCATCAATACTGTTCTCAAAAACAGGCCGCTCTTTTAGCTTTCTGCTCTTCGCCTTCAGAAAATCAAACGCAAAAGTGACACTCTCCAAGTTTTATTTTTAGTATTCTAAAGTTCCAGAATCACATCGTGCACCACCTGCAGGGTGGATTGCTCCACAGTTTGAGACCTTTGGGCTACGTTATTAAGCATATTTGGATGTTTATGTGCCAAGATCACTATCCTTCATAGTGTGGTCTTTCTTTTTATCCTTGGTTTGTTTGCTTGAGAGCGAGGCCTGCTGGGAAGAAGCGTTGTGGCAGCATTTGTTCAGCTGTGCTGATCGGTAGGATCGTATAGCTTTGGCTGTGATCTTCTTCGGGGATGGCAGGAGGACCATTCTGGGTACGGGCTTCAATTTCAGACCCTCAGCACATTGCCTTGCAATTGTTTTCTATCACAATATATTGTGGCAAAACAAACGATTTCATGAGCAGAGAGTCGTTTTTGGTTGGCACTGCACAACATCGGTCGGTTTCATTCAGTGTGGCAACAGTTCGATCTTGTATTCAGTATCACAGTCAATCTTAAAAAGCTGTTACCACTTCTTCTTTTTTTTTTTTTTCCCAAACATATCAAGATGACAACGGCATAGAGCCAGTCCATTGTCTCTAGGGTGTATAAACTTACCAACACCATGCTGTAACAACCGGCTTCAAAGAGCAGCACTGTTGCAGGCGACCTAGCATGACATTGTTCTGTCAAACAGATTGTCCTGCATGTGGAAATGCTTGGATAAGAGAGTACATGTAGCGTCCTGAAATGTATTCCTGCTGGGCTTGCATTCAAAACACGCCGATTAGGCAAAAACTGATTTAAAATGCATTGTAAATGATGAGTTTACTGCTCAAAACAAACACTTTAAAAAGGAAATACAATTGGCACATTTGCTCCAAACATTATTACACTGGCTTGCATTCAAACAACCTTGAGATGCTTTTGGTTTTTGATATTGGATAATCAGCTGATGCTGCTTGATTTGCTATACAAGCAAAAGTCACAAGTCTGATTTTTTTTTTTTTTTTTTTTTTCTCATTCCCCCTGTAAGTGGTGCACTTTAATTAATGTGATTGGCTAGAAAAGCCAGGGTCACTGTGACATGATGGATTCGGACTGTTTTTGCTCCGAAACCTCTAGCCCAACTGACGATAACACAAATTATAACTGCAAGGGTCAAGCACTTTCCTTTCACACACATAAAACAGTTACTCAGGAAAGGCAAGCCTGCTGCTAGACAAAATCCAAAATCACGGCTCTTATAAAAAAGTCCTTTAAAATAGCAATAAAATCATATGCTTTACTTTTGAGCTTTTGTAACTACTGTGAGGGTGAAAAGTACCCAGAAACACTCTCTCTGATGCTTTTTCATATGCTGTGATGTCAAAAAGCCTTCGATGTTGTTCAAACTTCAGGGAGAAAACTGACTAACAGAAACAGAAGAAGCTCCCAGCCTACGCAAGTCTGTAAACAAACCGAGTGATCTGCCTTGAGTGTGATTTGACATTGATCAATATAACTGGACATGTGTCCTTAAAATTCACTGGCATTCCAGGTCTTCTCAAATACAAGATGTGAATCTAAGTTTCTGCTCACCAAGAGTCTGAAATGATTTCTAGTAGCATAGGAACTACAGCAGACAAACACTGATTTAGCTGCACATTAAGCCAGAAATGTGCATTGTGGACTCAGAAAAGCAAGGTGCTTGACATTTTCCTTGAAATGAAGCAATTATTGCCACAGAGCACATTCTGTATACCATTATAAACATGAATGCATATATACATAAATTATATGATATGTGTAAGTGTCAATGTGCAAGTGTATTTTCATAAAAACAATCATCCGTCATTCTTTTTCTCTCTTCTCTCTCATGTGCATGAAACTAATGTATACAATTGTGATTTAACCAATTAATAATACCATTAAGAGATCTGATATCCGACAGATACATTATTAATTTATATGGTAAAATTATTATAAATATATAAATGAAAGCATTTATTATTGTCATAGCAGCATTGTTGTAGTTAACCAAAAGCAAAACTATTAATTTGTTAATATTTTAATAACAATTAATTTGCATGGACATAACTGTAAATATAATATATATAATTGTAATTTAATCAGCAAAACTATTTGATGAAATGTTCTGATCAACTGACAACAATTGATGAATCATTTAAAATTAATTAAAAAAAAAAACTACATAAATATGCATTTTTCATGAACATGTTATTGTCTATTAAAATAGTTTTTGTTAATTGAAAAAGCTGAAATAATTTGTGTAAATAGAAAAGTTGTATCCACAATGTATTAAACTATAACATTTCATGTACTTTGACTAAATCTTTTAATCAGTTGACATGTTTGACATACGTTACAACTATCATTATTTGACATATTAAAATATTATATAAACATATTTGTGTACATATGGGTGTTTTTACACTCAACAAAATAAAATTATTACTATTGCTTTAATAAACTGAAAAAAAAAGCTGACAGTGAATGAAATTTAGAAATGTTGCCTACATGTAAAAAGTAAGAAGTACAGAAATTACCAAAAACCAAACCTGAAATAACAATAAAGCTAAATAAAACTATAAAAACTAGGTGGCAAAAGCACATAGCAAACTATTAAAACTTTAACTAAACTTAAAAAAAAAAAAAAAAAGGCTAAAATATTGAAATACGAAATACTGATCACACACACACACACACACACACACACACAGTCAAGTTGTTTTATTTGCTTTTATTTTAGCTGTTTTTCTAGCACGAAACTTACTGTAAACACAAGCTCCAGTGTTGTGTAGACTGTGTAGACATCCATTTGTTGAGAAGTCTACTGCAAATAAGAAGTGGTGTGGAGGGTTTAAGACTTAAGAAATGTCAAAACTTCTACCTTTAACTGTACATTCGAAACCGTAAAAAGCCTCCATCTAAATGACCGGAGGCTGAGGAACACCTACACACACACACACACACACACGGGGGCTTGTGTATACTGAGCTTCTTGGCTGAGAAATAACCAAAAGCTAAAGGAAATCAAAAGATGCCTTTACTGGCTTGTGGGGGAGGACGTGAAACAGTAAAGGAAAACTTTTCAAGGGACGGACCAAAAACGAGCTGCTCTGAGGGAATATCACGGCACTAATGTTTATAGGGAACACCAGTAGAAGTACTAATGTTTTTGTGCACGTACTGAACTAGCCTTTTATATACCTCTTCCCTGTGGTGCCATCTTTAATCATAAAAAAGGGAAAAGAAAAGAAGAAATACAACAAAAGAACACTATATCTAGTTAAAAAAAATAAAATGAAAATACTACCATAGCCTAAAATGTGTTCTTTTATTAAACAGAAGAGCAGCTTTTGCTATTCCTGTTTGCATCGAATGTTATGTATACAGTTCTGTAAAATGTGATTACTCATAACAAACATATTTTATGTTTCCTGCTGTTGACCGTTCCAAGAAAACCGTGTCTTGTATTCTATTACTACAACTAATATGTTCATCTTTCACCAAAAACCACTGCAGAAGATACCGCATTTTCCCCTTAGGGGAGGAATTAGTGAAATGTTGCTCCGTCATTCCAGCACCGTGAAGTATATCATGTGATTTACGATTCCCCGTCACACGTTTTTCAAATGAAAGGATCTCTGTCAATTCGGAAGAAATATGCCACGCAACCCCTAAAATTGTGGATGTTACTGCTGCCAAGTCACCCACATATGTATAAACGTTCTCTAATTCATTTCAGGTTTATCCCTGTTGTTTTCATTGTGCCCCAGCCTTAGCAACACAACGGAAACAATGTTTCAAATCCTTATCAAATGTTTAAGCAGGTTTTAAGGGCTTTGTAAAGTGGCAAGTGGGTGTTTGAATGACTTACAGACAATAGGAGTCACAGGTCAAATGCATCACAGGTCAACAGAGGATGAAGTCAAGAACTCATCTTCTAACTCAGTTACTTTTTTTTTTTTGGGTGCTTGTATTTTTTATTTAATTTATTTTTTTTCAGAACAATTGACGGAACACAATAAGGTCAAATTGCTGTTATTTTGTGCATCATTATCAAGAATCCATACATCAGTTTTTTTTTTTTTTTTTTTTTTTTTGTATGTGCATGTGCCTTTTTTAAGGGCCGGTCCCCATTTTTAGGGGACTACATGCTTGGGTGGAGCTGTTCTCAGAAATATCTGTTTGTACTGTTTTTAAAAAGAGCCAACCCGATCTCACGGCAATTCGGACATTTTTCACAATGTGGCTTATTCGTACGAATTCGTACGACCACAAATTCATACGATTGTTGCCAAATCGTACGTATTTTACGAGTTGCACAATTCGTATGAATTTGTACGAATGACCTACACCTAATCCCGCCCTTAAACCTAACCGTCATTGGGGTCGTATAAAATCGTACGAGTGAGGTCGTACAAATTCGTACGAATAAGCCACCTCGTAAAATACGTACGAATTGGTCGTGAGATAGCGTTGAAAGAGCCCACAAAGTGGAATCATAGGTTTAATGTATTACATTTTGTTGCAAAAACATACAAAATCATTGCATACAGTGTGCAACTTCAATTAATCTAAAAGTTTCAGTTTTGGAATAAATAAATAAATAAATAAATAAATAAATAAATAAATAAATAAATAAATAAATATTTATGTATTTTTTTTTCTTAAAACAAAAACAAAAAAAATCTCAAAAGCTTACATTGTTACATGAATTAACTGCAAGTGTTTCTTTTCCATCCCACTGTGCAATATTGACCACAGAACAAACAATATCCCTGGTTTTGATCTCAGAAGTCTGGTCAGCTTATAATGAGTAATGGAACAGGCTGTAATGTGGCTCTCTCGCTGGCATTGTGCTATTAAAGCAATTATCACCCGCCTGCTGAAGCAAGGCCTGCTTGGCCCATCAGTCTGCTTCCCAGTCAAGGCAGGTCACCTCTGCTGAGGTCACAGAGCGCTGGCCGGTGAGTAATGGCGCAATTGGTCTTCCTGCTGCTTGAGTAGAAATGCTGAGCTATGCAGTGCACAAAAAAACAGCTGCACTGACAAGACCAAAAGGACATAATTGCTGGGAAGCGGACGAGTGTGTGAGGTAGAGGAGGAGTTACCTGCAACTGCCCTTTCTGTAATTAAACGCTGTCAAAAACGCTTTTATTTTCACCAGACTTTAGCACAAGAGATTAGCCTGTTAAGAAGAGCGCAGGATTGTTTTCTCTAGCCGAAAGCCGCGGCTAGCCTGCAGCCAAGATAAACCCAGCTGAGGAGAGTGACGGCTTCCTCCTGTCGCCCTGGCCATCGGGGCAGAGCTCGGCTCGACCGGACGCTTCTCATGTTCCACGCTGGAGGAATAATAGCAATGACTTTCTGCCCGTGTCACTTAAAGCGGCGTGATTAGAGCCGAGGAGAGCTGCGCTGGTGTCAGCGGTGCTGTTATGCCTGCAGGGCTGTAAGTGTGAGAGTTTGTGTGTCTGTGTACAGAACGAATAAAGAGCCCCATTGATAAGAACAAGTTCTTCTTGTTAACCTATCAGTTCAGCTGGCCTGAAGCCAGCGCAGGCAGTCTCGAGGCTTGTTCTCACACCGCGAACGCTTACTCAAATGTTACTGCTTGCGAAATGAACTATTCTAATTTCACTAAGATTAAAGAAACAAATACATTTAGTTTAATGCAGAAATAATTTAGAATTTTAGATCAGTGGTTTTCAATACTTGATGAGATGGAGCAGGTACTATAAATAATAAAAAAAAAAATATTTATATATGCTGTATATATATATATATATATATATATATATATATATATATATATATATATATATATATAAATATAAATATATATATATATATATATATATATATATATATATATATATATATATATATATATATATATATATATATATATATATATATATATATATTTATATTTTTTTATTTTTTTATTTTTTTTAGGTCTGAGCAAATTTTTTGAATTGTCTGAAGTTTAATTCGCCCGTGAGAAATACAAAGACTATGCAGTGGAGAGAAAAAAAAAAAAAAAAAAAAAACAATGACATGATAAACTATTTTCTACAAAAAAAAAAAAAAAAAAAAAAAAAATTATATATATATATATATATATATATATATATATATATATATATATATATATATATATATATATATATATATATATATATATATGTGTGTCTGTGCTTTGGAATCAGAATAGTCTCATAAAAAAAAAAAAAATATTTTAGTCTATTTGACTATGAGTGCAAACTTTTCTAATTTAAGTGATTGATGAATGCATTTTCTGGAGTTTAATTTGCCTGTGAAAAACAATACGTTTTCTTATGAAAATGTGAAAAAAAAAAGGATCATTAAATGATTGCACGTGCTATTCCAATTTCGGTGAGATTATAAATAAATATTATAAATGCAAAATGCTGAACTCGTTACATATTTTAAATAAGTAATATATTTGCCATTCCTTCAACTGTGTTTGTTTCTGTTGCTTTATTTTCCCACGGCAACCTAGAACCTGAACAACATATACAATTGTCACTGGGAGAAAAATCCAAAAAATCCATCTTAAGCAAACTGATCAACAAAGCACGCTACTAAGCTGAGACTGTTTGAATGTGTGTGTGTGTGTGTGTGTGTGTGTGTGTGTGTGTGTGTTTTTTGCTCCAAGTATCTGTTTTTACTGTGGTTAAAACTGAGAGTGGCATGGCATTTTGACAGCACAGCACAATTAAATATCTCTCTACAAACCACCTCATTAATCAAACGATCTCTCTCCCATTGGTGAATGTTTTAAACAGATTTGAGCGTGTGTCACATCCGACAATTCCCTTTATTAAATCCAGCTCTTGTCGTGCTTCATATGTTCCAGTAGACAAACTCATTCATACTGTATTTTAAGAAAAGCTAAAGAGGATCAAGTAACATGAAAGGCGATGATAAGCCTGAATGTTTTAAGTACGCATTCGAGCTGCGCAGCTATCGCTTTCATCCAGTATCTTTCAGCATTATTGAATACAATTACATTTTCTTACCTCACGCTGTGTTTTTGTACTAAATATGAGAGAAGGAAACCTGGTGATGACTGATTTAAGTTTAAGCAAGCCTAGGGTCATCGTTTATAACATTTTCTTTAAATTAACCTCCATTATCACTGGCAAGTAAAAATACACATGAAATGGTGTAATGTATTATGGTATTCCCATAGCAAGTAGTGGAAATCTGATGTGACAAACCGATGCATTTAACATTTCAGAAGTTCAAGAAAGCTACACGATAACAGCGTCCCTTTGGGCAAGCCACAAGATGGAAAATATCAAGAGCAATACATCTATGCATGCTAGAAACAAAGAAATCAGGGCCTTTGCCAAAGGCGTAAATGTTTCAGATCTCGAAACAGATACGGAAACCCAACTCCGTTGTGAAGATTGGTAGCATTCCACAATGTAAGCCAATGCCTTTGGTAATTACATAAAGTTAGAAAGGAATAAAATATATTGAGTGTTGTTCTGTGGGCAGTGACACGCATGTCGTTCGAGTCTTAGCATTGGGAGTCGTGACCTCAACTACTCGCTGAAGTATGATCACAGAATAACATAATAAATGAACTATGTCAGAATGGTAAGAACTCGTCTGGCGGGAGAATAAATATAAATGCAAATCATTCATATGGTTTTGCCATGCCAAGAAATGTCTCGCTAAGGTCTGATTGCCAAAATGATACGTAGCGTTCAAATGTGAAACATCAAGGCAGAGGGCTGTCAAGCTTTATGTCATAATTCAGTGGTACATAATTATGGTGCAGTAGGAAAAATCTTAAGGAGTAAAGGAAACTGGTTTCATTTGAAAAATCAGGTTGCATTAAGATTATTTGTTCGACTGTGCAAATAATGAATATTTCATCAGCCTCATATTTTTCTGTCTAATGGTTTAATTTGAACCTGATTTAACCAGATAGCATTCATTTCACATTTCATAGAGCCTATGGTCTTCACTGCATTCAGCGGCCCCCCAAAAAATATTTATACACTTAAAAAAAAATGTATAAATACCTTCGCAGTAATTAAGAAATTACCAAACCAAGAGTATTGGTGAAAAATAGCAAGCCCTTTCAAATATTTCATATATATATATATATTTATTTTTTTATCATAAATTTATTTTTATGATATTTTTTTCAGGATCCTTTGATTATTAGAAAAAAAAATCTAAATTGATTTTAAAAAATATTTAGTTTTATTTCTTAGAATTTCTTCTGTCATTTCTGTCAATCATCTTAATGCATCCATGCAGAGTAAAATCTATCTATCTATCTGTCTGTCTGTCTGTCTGTCTGTCTATCTATCTATCTATCTATCTATCTATCTACTGTATCTGCACATCCAGCAAAAATCACCTTGGGATTAGTTGAAATGTCGTAGCCAAGATCATTAAGAAAAGTTAAATGAAAATATGTAATATCATGTGTTCACCATTTTTTATTATTAATGCATTGAAATCGAGTGCATGTGCTGCAATCTAGTTACGTGTATATGTGTGTATCTAACGGATTCATTGAGGTCTCCAGCAGTGCTATAATAAAGTCTACCTCTGCGTTCAGCTTGACCCTCAGGTTTCACTCAGGTGTTGCTACCTGGCTCGCTCCGGCTTCTCTGAATAATGAACGCGAGGTTGCGATCTCTTCATCTTGAGTCGCGGTGACATGAGGACATGAACACTGCAGTCCGGCTTTCTGGGACGGCACAATTTATCTGAGGTGCCACCATCTGAAGGGAGAGCAAAAAAAAATGAGTTAAATGGAGGACGCAAGGCATGAATTATACAAAGGGCCCAGACACACAATGACCTTGGTTCCCTTTAATTTCTCCCTGTTCATTTCCTTTCTTCTTTTGAGAGGTAGCTAGCTAGCTAACGCACAACATCCCCTTGTGCAATCATAAGAAAGAACAGAGGTCATTTCGGTTTCTCTGGAGTGCAGGACGATTAGCAATATGTCATTTGCAGTGTCATGCCTCAGTTGTTGGGCACTGGAGCTAAAAAGACGGAAAAGACGAGGAAAGAAAGAGTTTGTCGGAGGACCAACATGCCTCTGAGGTGCTGTGCCGCAGGAGGGACCGGTCGATGCCGTAAATCAATAAACTTTACATCATCACTTGCTGTGGCCCCCTCGGCACAGTGAGGATCATACCATAACACACTTCCATCGTCACACTGAGTGTGTTTTTTACACCCGTATTAACATATCCCAGCATTCCTAGTGAGTCTCGCTGGGAGACATCTAAGACTCCTCTATAAAAGTCGGCTCTGTGCATGGAACAGGAGAGAAGCAAACTGTTTTCTGCTAAACCGCAGGAAGCAGATGGAGGTACAGATTGGGATGAAGGGGGTTTTTGCCTGAGTAAAGCCATATGAGGGGAAAAAAATGTTATTCGAGGATCTTTCTTACATTTCGAAGGTGTGGGCGGCGATAGCAGCATATCGTAAACAAACCATCTTGTGAGGACGCGCAGCAAAACAGCCTCCTCCAAAAACCAGAACGTCTTAATCTCAAGCGAATCGCATTTGTCTTGTGGCAAGGGAAGTATTCGGGCAATTTAGAAAATGTAAACAACAAAACTGAAGAGCTGACAAAAAAGACTGAATCAAGCTGTATAAACAGTCTCACGTTCACACCCTTGTTGAGACACTCTCCCTCAGTGTAAACAACGGCAGTGTAATCACGAAGCCATTACCGTAAAAGTGGAACATAACTACGCGTCAGTATTAGACTCAGCACATAAATCACTAACTTGGATGACGGGGGGTGTCTGAAGCAATACTCCCAAATCAGACATGGCTTTCAGGTGTGAAATTGAATTTTTTAAAAGATGTAATCTGAGATTAACAGAATCATTATCCTGCCGAAGAGAATTTTAGTGTGGATGGTTATCAAAAGGGCCAAGTGGCAGTTAGTCATTCAAACTCATTCTTAAGGGGGTTAAAATAGTTATTTCATCTTTACAACATCTTAAAGCCATTATCAAACTATTAGAAATAAACACTTAAGTCAGCTAAACTGTTTGCCTTGTTTAAACATAATGGGAAGTAATGAGCTGGAATGATGAGTTGGATACACACATAAATATGCATACACTTATACAGAATATATAAAAAGGGGCCGGTACATAATGCGTTACGAGAGACATGGTCTGTGTGTAATGAAAAAAAAAAAAAAAAAATTATCTAAAATCCCAATTTTAGAATTGCATTTTACCGCAGAGACATGAGTGCTCCAGTCACACACTTTTGTTTAGTTTGATGTTTCCATAGATGTACAATGAAACAATTCTGTGTGAAAGGCATCTAAATCGTTTTGAGGTGCGGCAATGAAAGAGATATCTGTCATCCAACATGGCTGCGGGTAATTGTGTTTTTATATTGCAAGTCAATAAACGAGAAGGTTAATATTGAGTAACTAATATTTTAGACACAATATTGCATCTATATTTTGAGTTCCAAATCAGTCCACGTTAGAATAATTGATTGTTTCCAGTTAAAAACACAGTAGTGATGTGCATAGCAAACATTAAAACGTATATTATGAATAGTATGAATGCAATCTGGATGTATTACATTTGTAAAACTGACATTGTCATGTGATCTGTCATACCAGTGTCAGATGCATTGCTTCATTGTCATTCATAAATCCTAATCTTTGGCCATTCAGGTCCACACTTCAGCAACTCAAATAATAATAATAATAATAATAATAATAATAATAATAATAATAATAATAATAAAATATATATATATATATATATATATATATATATATATATATATATATATATATATATATATATTTTTTTTTTTTTTGTGAATTTATGAATTCAAGAATTCCATCTAAAAAGAAAAAAAAAAAAACATTAGAAAAAAGAAAGAAAAAAAGGTAAAGAGCTGTCAGTGTTTGGATTGACAGAAGCTCAGGCTGACATGTGTGGCAGACACTGACTCCTCTCTGACTCCGCCTGTCAGTCTAACTGAAACAGATTATGTCACAATGGCTTATGCTCTTGCCAAATGACTGCTGGCACAAAGTCTGTGAAGTTCAGAGATTGTTCACAATGCCCTGAAGTATATAAATACATTTCCATCTGCACACCACACCATACATCAGCTTATGCACAAGCCTCATCGCATTTCGACACATTACGAGTTACTGTTGTCTTTTAGTGATCTGAAAGGAATATGCTGACAAAGCCTCGAATGTGAATAAACTCTCTCTCTTTCATTTTCTCTCCATCATGGTAGGCTGAGCACAGGAGAGCTGTTTTGACAACAAGATTGACCATGAGTGTGTGTGCCTCATTTGCAACAAAACCGATTCGCCCATTGACTTGCATGCAAACTTTCATTTTCTCAGTGCTCATTAACTGCTCACAAGACTTGATTTTGCATTTATTAAACCTCAAAACATCCCTCCAGAGGTCATTTCTTAAGAGACAAGCAGATACATGTATGAGTGAAGAATTACCTTTGGGGATATTGGATATTGGCCTGGGCCAATCATGAATAATGACTCAAGCACGCAAACCCCCTGAAGCCACTGCACCTGAGACCTTGTCGTAAGTAAGGTCAGAGTTTACAAAAGAGATCAGGAATGTGCAGCTCAGTCCTGTCACTAAAATCATGAATAAATATTCAGATTAATACATGTTCAGTCCTACTTTACAATATTCATAAAAATAAAATAAAAATCACTTTAAACATACTTTTTACACTAATTCATTAATTTACTTTTTTGGTTCAACAGTGTATACACAGTAAATACTGTCCCATGTTGCCATGCCACGTCTGTTTATTGTAAGTTATCTGTGCTTGTTTTTCATTTATGGTTGATTTATGGTCAGTTGTAGGTTATGTTTTACTGGAAATATATCAAAAACCGTTGGACATTTATTATTATTATTATTATTATTATTATTATTATTATTATTATTATGATAAGTTGTTTTAACAGATTAATATAAAGGTCAGAAAACTAATAATTTTTTCGCTTTATATATATTGTAGAATTGCACATTTATTATAGGTCTGTTTAAATATATAAAAACAGAAAAGCATAGAATTGTTAACATTTTTGTTCTGTATAATATATATAATTTTAACCCGTTATTACATATTTGTAAAAAAAAAAACAATAACTGTGAAAATTACGGACGCACAAATATCAAATACATTTTATAAATAAATAAACAAACAAATGAACAAGGGAGGAATAACACTTATTGACAGATTTTGTAGATATGCTAAAAATTTATATGTCTTCATACGTTTCATTTTATAGTTAGTATTTTCATGGTAAAAAAAATAAATAAAATAAATGTACAATAACATTTAATACAAATCTTTGCTTGTTTTTTTATTTAGTTTAGTACCATAATTATCAGTACCAAAACTTTTGAAAAGTTAAGGAAAATACCGTATTTTTCAGGCTATAAGTCGCACCTGAGTATAAGTCGCATTAGTCCAAAAATACGTCATGATGAGGAAAAAAAAAACATATATAAGTCGCACTGGAGTGTAAGTCGCATTTATTTAGAACCAAGAACCAAGAGAAAACATTACCGTCTACAGCCGCGAGAGGGCGCTCTATGTTTTCACTGGTAGACTACAGGAGCACTGAGCAGCATAGAGCGCCCTCTCGCGGCTGTAGATGGTAATGTTTTCTCTTGGTTCATTTCTCTTGGTTCATGTCAAATTAATTTTGATAAATAAGTCGCACCTGACTATAAGTCGCAGGACCAGCCAAACTATGAAAAAAAGTGTGACTTATAGTCCGGAAAATACAGTAGAAGTAAAAATATTCAACATTCATACAAAAAAGACAGCAAAACATGATATAACAATAACATTTTCAAAAATCACTCAACTAATCCTTTCTAACCTATCATTGGTACAATAACCATTTATATTTATGTGTAATATGAGCACTGTAATGTAAAATGTTACCCCACAGTGTAATCATCTGATTGTAGCTCAGCACTTCCTCTGAGCACAAGAAAAGACTGAGCCGTGTGAATACAGGTCCAGTGCAGGTGACCCAGGATGAGGGGAAACTCACCCACCTCAGACTTGAGCTCGGCGGAGGGAAATTTGCAGCAGATGTGATTTCAAACAGCGGCGCTCCCGGCAGGATTAGGGCGCTGGATAAGACCCGTCCTCCGGCTGCCTCTCTGACCTCTGTCTCACTGTCTTTCTCCGCCAAGTCGGCAGGAAAAAACAAGGCCTCGCTTGTTGCGAGATGCTGTTTTTACAGCTTGCCGAAGCAGTCTCGCTCGGCCGACTGAAACATTGCATACTTTGACTGTCCTCTTGTGTAAGACGCTCGGGGCTCATTGAACACTTGCTCTTTGACCGTCTTGTAAAGGTGTTGGTAAGTGCAAAGTAATTGAGGAGCTGATGAGAAAGAAAGAAAACAAAGCCCATATATTCAAAGCTGCTCACAAATCTCAAAGATTTGTTCAACAATAAAACCATCATCCGTGTCATTTCACAAAAGTCATTTAGATTTTTTGACAGTATTGATTCAGACTAGACTAAACAGGCCAGAGAGCCACCAGAAATCGATTAAAAACACATAAACATGCAAATCCACCACACCGCATGTACTGTAAAAGTGCAATGCATGCTGGTCAGGAGCACGAGTGGGCATTTTTCTCTCTCTGTAGTACTCCGTTTATGGATCGGGTCCAGAGGGGTCAGTGAGCAAGGGCTTTGATCCAGATTTTAAGCTTTGCCTCCCAGACACCCACTGAGTGCTCAACCAGCAGAATAAATGTGACCTGAAACCTATTTCCAGTCAAATCTAACTGCAGTGGAACATTTTTATCAGATGTGATATGAGTCAAAAATGTTTACTTAAGGCTGGAAAATAATACATTTTGAAACAGAACTGCTATCAGCCGCAAGGTGTTAGCATTTGCTCTGAGCTACCATATACAGATCAGAATATTAATTGCAAAACTGCTGGTCATTGTGGGAATTATGTCAGTTGAGGAAAAGTCTTAACCCGGTTGAAAATATAAATTATTTTCACACAATAAAAATAATAATATTAATATATACTGTAGTGTCTTTAAAGATGACAGCTTATATTTTTCATCCCCAAAAAAAAAATTATGCAAATGATTGCAACAGAATATCAATATATATATATATATTTTTTTTTTATTTTTTTTTTTTATTGATATTCCATTGCATTTTACGATCTTTTTGAATATTAAAAGATATCATCTTTGAAGAAAATGTATATTAATAATAATATATATATATATATATATAATGTATATATGTGTGTGTGTGGGTGTGTGTGTGTGTGTGCCGAAAGTACATGAAAATCCATATTTTAAAAGTACATTTTATACATTTATAGTTTCCATATATCAATTATACCTTAAAATGTTATTATTATCTTATCATCATTATTATTATTATTATTATTTTGTAAAGAGAGAGAGAGAGAGAGAGAGAAAAGCGATCTTTAAAATTTGACATATGACATATTTTGGCCACAGTTCTGGAAAGGTGAGTTTTTAATTATTTACTCAACCAATCCATAAAAAACAGTCCTTAATCACCAAAACAAATCTTAATATCCTTTAATAAAATATATTTGTGACTCTAAAAGAGTTTTTTTTTTTTTTTTTAATCCACAATTTGTTAAACTAAATAAATAAACAGTAAACAATCAAAGAAACAAATGAATAAACAGCCATAAAAAAATAAAAATTAATTCTTAAACATGTAAAAAATCAGGTGTGTTAAGTTCAATTTTGCTCTCAACAATTTTGGATTTCTGAGACATGCACAATAAAGACAATTCAATGTAGCCATTTGACCTGAACTAGAAATTACACTGTGAACATTTAACATCAACAAACTCTTAGGTGCTCTCAGCCACAAAGTGTTAGTGTGGTCTCGGCTATTAAATATTTAGCACTTAAAACAAAGTCCTGGATGCTGACATACTGCAGTAGAGGTAATAAAAGTCTAAGATCAATTCAAATGTTAGCATATTATAGTATGATGTAGGTGGTCTTAAGGAAAAGGATCTGTGCAATTTTCACAGTGTGACGGCGAATATAAATCACACATGAGTTTTCGTAGCAGCCGTTTGAACACTTCAGACCAGTAAAACTCCTGTGCAATAGATCTGCATTTGTTTATTTGAGTCGCCGGCTGACGAAGGACCATGTGCTTCATTAAAAGCAATAAGAAAATAAAAGAAATTCTTACACTTGAATAAAAGGAGCTGTAAATTATGCCTCTGCCACCGTCGTATTATGCAACTGAAAGCCGTGACAGAATACTTCAGAAAACCTTCTGCTGTGTGAGTATTGCGATTTATTCTGGTAATGAAGCGCTGTGCATGTCTCATACTGATTTATACTAGAGAGTAGAACTAGAGAGTAGAATATTGTGAACATGAACTCTGGTATTAGCAAGGATACGGTCTACTAAAAATTTAACTTAATTATATACAAAATGATTATGTGGTCACACCAATAACAATAACTATATTAGCATCTACACTCTTTTTTTATTATTATAGTTATGTTGTCTTGATTGTATTGACTGATTGACTGATTTATTGATCTTTTCCTCTGAAGATTTCCTTATATATATATATATATATATATATATATATATATATATATATATATATATATATATATATATATATATATGGTTCCAAAATAGTTTTAGAGTTTACAGGTTTGTTCGACATGAGAGTTAATTACAATTTTCAGTTTCGTTTGAATTCTATGAATAAAAAATATATGTTACATGCCTACATTTTTGCTATTTTGTGGTGCATTATGGGACTTTTTAGGTTGCCTTCGCAGATTCCTTACTATCACACAAGACTGTTTTTTCAGTAGATGTGATTCCATGTAAAATATGGTAGCCTATCATTTTACTTCTGCATATTTTTGGGTTCAGTATATAATTCATTGTCTGAATGGCAGACAGATTTATGTTAAAATTAAATTTTGTGGACTGAGAAGGACGAAGCAGTCAATCACTGCCATTTAGAAGATAAAAATAAATAAAAAAGACATCTGGAAAGTCACTAAAAGGGCTCTTCGCAACGTGATACGATGGAGCTTGGAAACTAGGATCAATTTGTTTTCAATAAGGAGGGAGTCACTCTCATTTCTCAATGTTCAACGATTATAATTCTCTGCCCTTCCTTGTCATTTAATCTAACGATCGCAAATTGATTGCTAAATCACTTGGGTCCTAATAAGTGTGTGGAGTTTCCCTCCCACTGGATATAGGCCGACGTCAAGCTGTCCCTTCACTGTTAGTCGGCTTCTATTTAAATATCATGTTGCGTTTACAGTAATCTGGACCTAATTAAAATGTATAGTCTGACAGAGTGCAGTATCGGCACATTCTGTGCGTCTTTCATGCCAGTGAGTGAATAGTTAATGAACGTTACGCTGCCTTGAGCTTTGGAGAGATGGAGAGAGAAGAGAAGCAGTATATGGAAGTAGGAAGGCAACAAGGCACACAAGTACACAGTATACATAGACATTTCTGTTCATATTGATTGGTTATTGCTTACTATGATCTGTGGTAAAAGTGTTGCCTGAAGGAACGGTTGAAAGGAGTTAATCAATTAATAAATGTGTTTTTCCTTTATTCCGGCTCTGAGAAATAAGCATTTGCAGTCTGAATATTTGCTTGGAAATCTCTAAAGCTCACTTGAATTTGTTGTACATTATTAGACATGACGTTATTGGAAGAGTGTCTGAAAGCAGTTACCTTAGAAGGTGCTTTCATACAAACACGGCGCCTGTCAAGTCAATGACTAACTGGGTAGCAAGACAGCTGTCTTTGGTTTTCAAACACACGCAGAGAGAAAAAGCGAGATTCCCTTAAGTTTGCCTCAGCCACCTCGAGACAATGGAGAACATCTGGATAAAATGTTAATAACTTAATGTGAAACAGGGACTGCATTCAATTCCTGATAGGAAAGCAGGGTAAAATGAATTAATCAGGAGTTTGAGTGGGATAAAGAGATACTGAATTCATTCAAAAACTCAGTTCATCCATGTATCTGACATCGCCGCTTCTTTTATGAATGCTAAAAACAGATTGAATGTTGACATTTTATTAGCGAGAAACCACTTAAATTTTGACTTCAAGTTTATCTTACCTGCTGTATGATACTTCTATGATAATTCTGCATTTCAAGGTAATTGTGACTTTTTATATCAAAATTCGAATCCGCTCTTGCTAGTTTATATCACACAGTTCCAATTTTTTTATTTCTTGATTTATTTTTCTGAATTGACCTTTCGCAAAGAGTTTGATCAACAGGTGATCTGGCCAATCAGAACGCGGATATTATGTGCCGCCGTTGCTATCCGCCATCTTGCCGACAGCCACGCCCGGTCTCCATAGAAATCCATGTTAAAACGGGGTCAAAAGTATAGACTGAATTGAAACTTTTTCAATATAATTAAATATAAATATGTGCGGAGGGTTAAGCTGTGGTTTTGTTGGCTGCCACAGTAACGGCAATAAGCTAAGGACGCTTTGTGTACCAGAAAACCATGGACATGGATTTCAGTGCTGAATTTTAAATACTACGTGTGAAATAATAAAATGATATGTTAAAAAGTGTGTTTTTATCATTCTGTGGACAAAATGCTGTGAACTTAGACCCGAACAGGAGCTGTAAATCCATAATGATGTGCGCTCATCTGTTTTCAAAGCAGCTAAGCCTGCGTCACAATGCCATCTTCCTACTCATCAAACTATGATGGGTCCTTTAATGCAAAAGGATGGTCATCGGGACACTGTAAAGTGATGAAAAAAAAACAAACAAAAAAAACATTTTATTATATGGCTAGTTAAAAATAACTAGGGTGGAGTTAGGGGTGGACCTCATTAGTATGTTAAAGGAATAGTTCATCCAAAAATCTAAATTATGTCATTAATAACTCACCCTCATGTCGTTCCAAACCCAAGAGACCTCCGTTTAGCTTCATGAACACAGTTTAAGATATTTTAGATTTAGTCCGAGAGCTCTCAGTCCCTCCATTGAATCTGTGTGTCCATCCATTGAATAACTAATGACATAATTTAGATTTTTGGGTGAACTATCCATTTAGTGTCAATAATTAGTTAGGTGCCATATGAATTACACACAAATTCATAAGAAAATGCCACCAAGCTAAGTAGTTGCAGTACAGATTTGATTTGGCTCCACCCAAGCAAGAAAGGAAATCAAGTTTAAAAGACAAAAGACATAAGAAAAGACAAGGCTGAACAAATGCATAAAAAAATAAAGTAGGCTATTTATTTATTTATTTTCGGTTAACTTATACCCTTAGGGACACACAACTAGACTAGACTGGCGATTAGTGTTTTGGCATTATTTCACTGACGATAAATGGTACAAAACTAAACATATCAGCACGAAAATCAAACTCTCATCCTTAAACAGAGAAGGGGAAGTTAAAATGCAAGTGTCATTCCACCCCAGCCTGTAATCTCTTTACTCAGGACACTGTGGGAGGACCGAGAGAGAGAGAGAGAGAGAGAGAGAGAGAGGGAGAGAGAGAGAGAGAGAGAGAGAGAGAGAGAGAGAGAGAGAGAGAGTCGGAGGTGTGCAGTGAACAGATCATTACCATCGCCGCTTTCCTCTGTAAACATCTCTCGGAGATAATTCGGCGAACTCTTGCGTTTTGCTTTCACGAAGTATGATGGTATATGATATGCGGTGACGTGGATGTATTTTGGGCTTTTTCGTCGAGTTTACCTACTGCTGGAAAAAGTGGATTTTGCAAATGTGAATTTAATGTAAATTAAAGGTTTAAACGGGGGCTCAGCCGTGGAACAAGGAACAGAGGGAGTCGCTTCGGCAAAAAAGTAGTGAGCGCGTTCACCGAGCTCTCCAAACGCTAGTGAGTATGCTGTCCGGAGGAGCCGCGGGCGGAGAGCAGCTCGGAACCGATTCGGTAGAACAGTATGTAACGGGAATGGCGTTGGATCTGTGCGTCCCGACTATTCCACTGAGCGCATGAAGAACAAGAAGAGGGGGACAAGTGCTAAATGTTTAATAATACACGGAGAAAATCATGTTTGATAAGGTAGGCTGATTTTGATGGCGACAGCTGCATTTATTCTGCTGGATGAGGTCAATTTACCCGTCTAACAACAGTAACAGAATTGATATCCGTATTTTAAGTTAAAAGTGTTCGTTTGTATACGAAGTTCGCAGGCATTTCGTCAGAAACTATTCTGCTGTAACTGTGGGCTTTTACTTTTCCGCAAACTGCTGCGTACGTAGGTTAGACTAAGTCAGCATTGCAATATCTCAGATAACATATTTGGGCTAAATAGTGGATAACCAAAGCGGTTTATCTGGTCAAACATCAAGCGTCATACCATCGTTTGTCTTTTACTTACGCTCGGCTCTCAGTACCAGTGATTATTCATTCACATCAACAGCTTCGCTGCTCTCTCAAGTTCACCTTATCCGCCTCGAAATGTCTCCCTCGATTCAAACTTCCAGTGTTGTTTTGTCTTTTACTCATTTTGTTTTGTCTGCGAGCATGCGTTCTGGTTAAGACTCACTGTAAATAAATAAATAAATAAATAGTTACATTTAGCCATGGTTGTCAGACATACGTTTCAGGGATGGCGTTTGATGCCTGCACATTTAGCAATTCTCAACCGTGTATTTTCTCAGCTGATACATAGTTAGTGTCTGTAAGCACCATAAAAATAAAAGGTGGTAGAATGGAAGTCCACGATGAAATCAACGTTCAGCAAAACTGGAAGTTGCATGAAGAATAGCCAATAAACAGAGTATAGACAGAGTACAGTGTGACCAACACACACACACACACACACAAACAACAACAAGCTATGACATAAATAATGCAAATACATTAAACAAACAGCATGACATTATCAATATTAAATAACCTTTTGCACCCGAGTTATTAGAATAGTAAGGACATATGCATTATTTCAACAATAAATATTTAAATTAAGTATAATAAAATATTTTAATGTCTATTATAGCCTGTTGTTGGTTTGTTTTTTGTAACCAGTAACTTAACTATTTTGTAACTTTAACACAATATTTTAGCAATAGTTTACTGTAAAAGTACATGAATTGTCTTGAATCTGTATTTTTTACTTCCAAATTTATATTTTACAGTAAAACTACATTTATTGTGTGTTAAAATAAATGTATTGTGTATAACGCACATGTAACAAATTAACAGGTTTTTACCATAACACTTTTACAGTTATGAACCTATTTTACACTGTAGTATACACTCTTAAAACTTAAGGTTCTTCATTGGCATTGATGGTCCAATGTAGAACACCTATAAAAACTTCTAATTGGTTATTTACTGGAAGAAAAATAAGAAGAAAAAAGATAAATTAGATTAATAAATGCAGTAAGAAAAATAAGAAGAAAAAATAACTGTTCACTGGAGGGTTCTTTGGGGAACCAAAAAAAAAAAGACATTAGAACATTTGTTTTAAACATGCATAGTTTGCTGTAAACATCTTTATACTCATGATTATGCATTTTAATGTGATTTCAAATAGGATTGTGTCAGATATAAATGCCTTTATATATTAGGCCTACATTTTTCTTAATTTAAATCACATTTGTGATAGCTTGCCTCTTAGTAAAGACAAGCTTTCTCTTGCCAGACATTGATTGTTTTAACTCTATTAACAAGGCAGATGGTATAAGCCACAAAAGCAAAAATCCAATGCAGAGGTGTTTGCTGAAGGTTCTAAATGCCAAGAAGTATGTTATTTTCACAGTGATAATGAAAGCAAAAAATAAAATATAAAAAACAAAACAAATAAAAAATACAAAAAGGGCTAACATTTTTTTTTTTTTTTTTTTTTTTGTACATAAATACTGTTTTTGGAATTGTCAACTACAACATATTGCATTTCACAAAATGTAAATGTCATACAAAAGCCTGTTTTTGTCCCCTAGAAAAAAAAAAAAAAAAACTTGCCTCCAGCAATGATTAAAGGGCAGCAGCTGCCTTGCTCGATTATATAGAAGTTTATCTAGGTGAAAAATAGTGCACGATTAACTTATTTTTATTTTAATCTTAACTTTTTAACAAAATACAAGCAATACAAGTCTGAACAGTAGATTAAGTATTCTGAGTTCTGATCAGAGTTCTGATTATGATTCTGAGACCTCGAACTAGCACAAAACCTTTTTGTTGAGGAGAGAAAAAATATTGTATTGATCATTTATTTCAGATAGAGGGGCTAAATTATACCCAAATCCCATTTAATTTGACATGCAGCATTCGTCACTCTGACCTGTGTAAGACACCCCCACTCCCTCATCTCATTTGATTGTTTTCCCCCCTGAAAGGGGACGTTAATTTTCTATGATGCATAGTGAAGACTCTATAAGCTACATAGTAAACAGAAAATATTTTCTTTGGTTTTTAATGATTTTAAATGATTAGCCTAAATTTGTGGGTGTGTAAAATAACATAAAAACACATAAATGTAAAAAGTTTATTGGCCTACTGCATTTTTGTTGTAAATCCACACTTTTTGTATTCTAATTTGTCCTTGTTTTGAAACAGGTCTCTGGACCCAAATGTCACATCTTCTGGAAAGTGCTCGGGCTGAGGCCCATCAGCACTTGACAGCAGGCTGGGAGGTGGACGGTGTGGCTCCGTGCTTCAGTACTCTCTCAGTCACACCCTGCTTGGGCCCTGCAGTGAATGAGAGCAGTTCTGCTATGATCTGATTCCTCAGCATGGATGGCTTGAGTGAGAGAACCCATGCACTCTAATGAAACCACCTCTCCAGTCAAGGACTAGATATTATCAAGGGATTACTCCTCGAATTCCTGGTTTATCTGTGAATTGTACATTAGATTAATATTTTAGAGGACTTAATTTTGCTGGATTTGTTACATTTCCTTTTTACTCCCTCCAACCACTGATATTGTCTTGCCATTTCTATTCCCTCAATTTATTTTTCACTATGGAGTTTCAAGCCGGATTTTGGAATAATGATTGGACTTCATTTCTTCGCTTTTGGTTGACAGTGTTGTTGAGCTTGCATGTTCAGTTCAGCCCCGTCTCCTCCTGTCCCAAGGAGTGCCGCTGCGATAGAACATTCGTTTACTGTAATGAGAGGAGCCTGACGTCTGTGCCTCTGGGGGTGCAAGAGGGATACAAGACCCTCTTCCTCCACAACAATCAGATCAACAATGCCGGCTTTCCATTGGAGCTACACAATGTTGCTTCTGTAGAAACTGTTCACCTATATGGAAATCAGCTGGATGAATTTCCCCTCAACCTTCCCAGGAATGTTCGAGTACTGCACCTCCAGGAAAACAACATCCAGACTATCTCCAGGGCAGCGCTTGCCCAGCTACCCATGCTGGAGGAACTCCATCTGGATGACAACTCCATCTCAACCGTAGGGGTAGAGGAGGGTGCTTTCAGGGAGGCCATTGGCCTCAAGCTTCTTTTCCTCACCAAAAACCATCTGAGCAGCATTCCTATCGGATTACCTGCAGATCTCAAGGAGCTGCGTTTGGATGAGAATCGCATTGCTGACATTGACGAGGATGCCTTTCAGAATGTCACCACCCTGCAACGACTTTTGCTGGATGGGAACTTGCTTGAGGATGAGGGCATTGCTCCTGGAACCTTCCAGGACCTGGTCAATCTGAAAGAAACTGTCCCTGGCTCGAAATTCCCTCACCACTCCACCACCGTTGCTCCCTGGCGCATCCCTGACCAAGCTCAATCTGCAGGAAAACCAGATGGACACCATTGAAGTGACAGCCTTCGTCGGCCTTGATAAACTGGAGAAGTTAGATATCTCTGGCAACCAGCTTCAGTTTCTTCCACCGGGTGTCTTTGACGGTTTGAGAAACCTGAGGCACCTGAATGCGAGAAACAACCTCTGGAGGTGTGATTGCAACATTAAGTGGGTCATTGCATGGCTCAGGTCTCTGCCTTCTGCGATAAATGTCCGTGGGTTCACGTGCCAGAGTCCAGAAAGGGTGCGTGGCATGGTAATTCGAGAACTCACCTTAGATGCCATCGACTGCCCAGCGGGCACCGTGCTTCATCCCTGGCCAACGCATTCATATCCATCTACACTGCCACCCCGCAGAACCACCACCATCACCACCACGACCATCTCAAGAACCACCCGCTTCACCACCATTTCACCCACTACTTTTTACCCCGCCTCGGCCAACCCCACACCTCCATTTCCACATTTCCCTCCTGGTCCCCTGCCTCCGTATGAAGACCCCTTAAAAATCTCCTTTCATGTAGTGAACTCTACCGGCATTGATGTGAGCTGGGAATCTTACTTCACTGTGACGGCTTACAAGGTGACTTGGGTCAAGATGGGGCAGAGTTTGATGAGTGACATTACTCGAGAAAGAACGGTCCCGGGATACCAACGAAGACTCAGCCTGTCAAATTTAGAACCTAGGTCTATCTACCGCATCTGTGTGTACGTTCTGGATACTCTCAACTCGTACAGACCGGGTGAGGATACTATCTGTTCTGAGGCTAAGACCAAATCCACATCCACGTACTCTGAATCTGAGCAGGCTGCCCAGCAAGACAACACCTCCACACTCCTATTGGCTGGAGTGATAGGTGGAGCAGTGTTGGTGGTCTTAGTGACACTTCTAAGTTTGTTTTGCTGGCACATGCACAAGAAAAGCAGGTCTTCATCGTCCAAATGGAAATACAATCGCGGCAGGAGAAAAGATGACTATTGCGAGGCCGGCACCAAAAAGGATAACTCCATCCTGGAAATGACTGAAACGAACTTTCAGATAGTGTCACTGAACAATGAGCAGCTTTTAAAAGGGGACTTCAGAATTCAGCCCATCTACACACCTAATGGAGGGATTGGGCTCAGAGACTGTCATCTCAGTAACAATAGCATAGCGTACTGCAAGAGCAGTAATGTTCCCAGTGTGGACTTCTGCCACACATGATGCTTTTCGTTGGATGCTACAACCATTTCTTCAAAGAAAATGTAGTTCAATATACTGTACAATACATGTATACATATATACATATATATATTTCCAGGTGCAGTCAACATGGTAATTTATACTGTGGACAAGTATGTGGAATTCTGCTATATTTTCTATTCTTAGTAAATATGAAATGGTTTTGTAATATGTGAGGCTCAAAGTGGTTTCGCTCAAGGACGCTGTGGATGTTTTGTATAATTGAAGCACGTTGGCTACCTGCTGCAAGTGCAGTCCACAGGTTTTGCCTTTCTACCACTTTAAGATCTTGAAAATATTGCTAACCACACAACCAAAATATGCCCTTTGTTCTGAAATACAGCTACCCCTTCACACAACAGTAGTTAAGATAACACAGTGGCCAGGAAACCAAAACACCGCTGATTAAGCTGCAGTAGAAAAAAAAAGGAGCTGAGTTTTTTCTTTTTTGGAATTGAAGTGCACTTTCTTAATGCAGCAAGAGAGCATGAGCAGTCATTCAGGAAATGAGCTTTTGTGGATATCACATTTGAAGGGAAAAGGGACCACTCTTCAACACCCTGCAGTTCTCACAAGTAGAAGCCTACGTCGGTGAATGGAGATGGTTAGAAGGGTTCCTGTGCAAGCATTTTTCAGGCATATTTGTGTATCATTTTGCCCACCAGGGGGCAGCTTGTCTCAGTACATACATAGGATAACAGCTCAAATACACCACAGACACTCTAGCATGTTAAAATTCTGATTTTTCTTTTTTTTTTTTCTAAAAAAAGCGTTTGTTCAGGATCCTTATTTTCAAGTAATTAGCAGTCCAAACATTAAATGAGCTAATATAATAGCTAAACCCCTGTGGAAAACTTCTAATATCCCGAGGGAGCTCTGTAATCTCCTTCATGTTTCTTTAATTATAATTTATAAAACATAAGAAAACGATGAAAAATGTTGACTTTGAATCTGCATTTGCCTTTTATGTACTTAAATTGCCCTTTCTGAACATGTTCTGTAATTTACAAATGAGGTCAGGGTATTACACAGAGCTCCACCTCTCTATCTATTTCTGTGCTTTTACACAAGTGATCAGGAACATTCTACAGCGGCATCCACATCATTGTCTAGCTTTTCCTTTTACTAACCAAAACCCCTTTTTTAATCATGCATCACATCAGGTGGGATGATGAATAGACATTTAAACAAAAGACCTCTTTTCACAGAGACGAACTGGCACATGCCAAATTCTGTCTTTGAAAGAGTTTCAGATCGCTGCATGAGTGCAATTAGGACTATTTTTTTTTTAATGGCACACAAGTTTTCCAGGACAGAGAGCCGAGTTTGGAATTCAGGCTTGCTGTGGAGAAGTATTTATCATGCGCTCGTACTCATAGACTTTACTTGCTTTGACAAGATTTTATTTTGCGGGCTGAGTTCAAACCCCCACTGCATAATCCCTGGTCCAAGAAAGGGAAAAATGCAGAGGTTATTTTCGCTTGGCAGGAGGATTTAGGACTGGGACGGGGGATTGTAGTTGGGGTGGTGGTCCTAATTGTCGGAGTTAACCCTTCAGTGCTTTCCAACTTGGCATTAAGGTTTAGACTAGATGGCTGGATACTTGTTTACATCCAGATAGTTTTTGGAATCAAACGGATCTTTTATTTCTGTGACTGACACAGTTGGTGCTTGCACAGGTTAACTACCAACAACCCACAAGGTTTGTCTCTGTGGCACAAACAAAATGCTCTCTAAAAGGAAAGAAGGGCTACTGCACTTCTGTGGTCATGGAAATATTTCTCCTTAGCATCCCTACAGGCTTCTCCGACCACCCCGTCCCTACTCTTCCCTGAAATCTGGAACATCCTCAGGCTCCATTTCTCATCGGAAGGCTTTTAACTGATGTGTACACCATTAAGAATTCATTTCAAATCCTGTGGCCACCCGTAACTCTTTTTAACAGACTTCCTCCACACAAGTCCGGTGCGGTTGTCAGTCTCAGGTTCCCCCGAGAGGAGGCGGTTGCAGTGGCGCAGACCCAAATGTATCGCTGCATAGTTAACCCGTTAGTGAGATAAATCTGTCCCGAGCCTCTCACAGACATATTTTCAGAGAGAGGAAAGTAATGGCAGAGAAACTTATTTGTGCCACTATCCAGTACATCACTCCCTCTGTCAAAGTCCTCAGAGCTAGCTTTTGCTGGGTCGCTACCATAACCATAATTGTTTCATACTGAACAGTTTTATCTATTGCCTTACCGTAACCCAGCAGTATGTCTTAATGTGGTTCATGTGAAGGATTTGACATCATTTACAGAGATTCTGTGGATTACATGTTTTGAAGGCAGGATTGAATGGAAAGCATATATTTTGAAGGGCAATTGCAAACAGAATCTTGACAGACATCAATAGATGACACTGCTAACAAGCCAAGGTCTATCCTCCAGACAAGAATGGCGTGTTATGATTCAGAGTGACTCATTGCTCCGTTCGTGTGGCGTACATTGTTCTTTATTTTCTATGGATGAGCTGAAAATCACAGTAGTGGCCCTGTAGTCAGATGGATGTATTACACAAAAGGGACCGTGAGCAATGTCTTGCATCCATAATCCTACCCAACAGTCAATCCGTCTCTTGAAAAAGCACATTGATTTGGTTTGGAATACATTTTCTAAATGACTGTGAGGTCAGTCTGAACAAAGCACTACCACAAATGTGGCTGAATTAATCTTTGATCTTTGTGTGTCCCTTTCAGTCTTTTTTTTAAAGAATATTGTTCATTATGATTTGAAAGGTTTTCTCACATGTGCAATTTGGTATACCGGTATATATATTCGCTATTAAAACTTATTTAATACAGACACATCAGCTGAGATAGTGGTTTTACATTAGGGCAAAACTAAATCTAACTGATGTTTGAATGAATCGGTTACTGTGTGATTCTAATGACAACCTGAAAACCGTGACAGGTTTAACAACAACCACAATGTTTCATGTGTTTTAGCATTTGGGTCTTTTTTCTTCACGTTTAATATGGGGAGTGATTCTGCTTTTCTCATATGGTGATTTGTTTGGTCTGTAAGCTGGGTTTTGCAAGTAGACTCCATTGGGAACCAAAGTAATTTTTGATTGCTATGTACATTTAATTTCTTTCGTTTGTTTCCACTACTAAACTGTTGTTGTTGTCCCATGTATGTGCCTTGAAATGAACTTACAATGTAAAGTCCTTGAAACCTTTAAATGTTTTTGCACAAGCTGTAAATATAGAAACCAAGCTTTTTCTTTTTTTTTTTTTTTTTTTTTTTGAAAATAAAGGAGCCATCAGAATTGACAGATAAACTTGTCCACTACAGGCAAATATTCACTTTCTTATTTTTTTCAAAATGTGTGTGGTCCATTTTTCACATTGTACCAGTAGATGTCCAAAAATGTTGGCTAGTTTGATGTTTTTAATTTTTTTTTGGATTTATGATTTTACTTGCTTTGGACAGTTTATTATATATTATTTGTATCAAATGATACAGTATATATAATTTGTGGATTTTAGGTTATTTTATTGAATTTAATCACTAACATTAAATATGTTCAATAGATTACATTGAAAAAGTGATTTTGGTTCCACCATAAAATAATAATAAACATAATTAAATCTATATTCTTATCATTTTCGGGAGCCATATACAAGCTGTATGCAAGAATGAAACCATCATTTACTTAATAAAAAAAAAAAAAAATCCCCATTGGCTGTATAATAGTAAAAATAATAACTCTATTATAATAGTATAATGTAACATTATCTCTAATAGAAAAATGTAAGAAATATATTAAATCATATGATGTGATGTCATATGATGTGATTTCAAGTTTTCCTTTACTTTTGGAGTGTTACAATCTCTTGGTGCATAAAGAAGATCTTTAATGTTGCAAAGACTAAAGTCTCAAACCCAAAGAGATATTCTTTATTAAAGTTAAACCTCTTCCATGTCCTCGTTAAACACCTTGTTTAAACACGCCCCCATGCATACGTCACAATGTGGGAAGATATTCATAACGCCACCCAAATGTTCATGCAAAGAAAGAATGTGTAACCTTTTATTTTCGCTGTTGCCGCCAGTTTCATGTGAAAGATACGCTGTTTCGTTATGAAAAAACAAACAAAAAAAAAAAAAACACTGACTAGTAATCAGTGGTTAAGTTGTATTTACAGCAATGTTTCCAGAACAGTTTAACCCAAATATTCAGATGTGTGTAGTACATTTTATGGAGGACTGTTTCCTGATCCTGGGAGAGTAGACTAAAATATCAGCAGTTCTGACTCACAGTCTGTAAGTATTTTTACATATGTAAAGGATTTGCCAGTGATGATTCAAATGTTAGTTTTGATCAGTGTAGAGCAGTTTTTCTCAATTCCAGTCCTCGCACCCTCCAGCTCTTCACATGTTGTACCTTTCTCTTATGGCTTCAGACAATTGTCCTTTTCGAATGTACAGTAAGTGCCTTGCGAAGTGGACATCTCAGGATATTCGTCCATGATTCCAGTTTGAAGCGAATGCATATGTTCCATTCAAAGTGCATTGAAGTGTGCGAGACAAATTTAAATTGTATTTATTTACAGAGGTATATGATGTCACAATCCATGTCCATGTGTGAAGACGTTGCAGAGTGCAAATCCATCAATGAATGTTCAGAAGTAAGGTATACTTCAACAGATTTCCCCTGCTCAGAGAGTAGGGAGCAATGAACACTGTTTAGGGCCGTGTCAACGGGAACACAGTTAATGCACGGAGCTCACGTCCAACGAGCTGATCATCTGAATCAGGTGTGTTAACAAAGAGAGACATGCAAAATATGCAGAGCTGTGGGGCACGAGGACTGGAATTGAAAACTGCTGGTGTGAGTAGCACTTGTTGTTTGTCATTTCTCAGATCGCAAATGCAGACATGATTTTATGTTCACACGGCGCGATGCAACGCAACACGTAAAAACACAGTATAAGTCATTATAATACATACCCAGACAGCAGCATAGTGTTGCCCAAGATCCGGCCCACGTGAAATCCATGCGGTCCAGATGTGGGCCGGATCTGGGCCGACACTTATTGCTGTCTGGGATAATTATGTCCCCACTTAATGCAACAAATGCCTCGTTTGTAAAGGGTTTTATTGTTTTGTCTTGTCGTGCTGGTGTTCTTACTGGAACACGCATCACAGTAACGCAAGGCATAACATTTCCATCAAACGCTTGTGGCATTCAGCCAATCACAACAAACTGAATAGCTGGCCAATTAGAACAAACCTCGCTTTAAGACCGATGAGCTTTTTAAAAAAAAAAAATGTTTCAGAGAGGCAGGGCATTGAGGAGAAACAATAATGTACAGTGTATGGAAAATATTGTGTTTTTTGAAACTTAAACCACATAAACATTTAATTACACCCAATACACACATACAAAAAAAATAAAAATAATAATAAAATAAATAAATATAAATATACATATACATATATATACATATTCATATATATATATATACATTTGTTGCTTTTTTAAATTCATGGAAAACTGTAAAACTGCACAAGTGAACATTTTGACATTGTCAGTATGTTTATATTGTATGTTTCGGTGTATGTTAAAAAGGAAAAAAATATATATATATATATATGTGTAAATATCTACAGACACTAATGAAACAAAGATGAGCAACTGACAATTTGAAAGCTGCTGTGATTTAGACAGTTTGGATGGTAAAATCCTATCAGTAGTTGCATCTTTAAAACTTCATGCTTTCTAAAACTGTACAACCACCAGATGGACATCTTTTGTCAAGTTACAAAGAGTCCAATTAATAAAAGTTACCCACATTATGTTCCATTGCTCTCCATCTAGGTTTTTTATTTTATTTATTTATTATTATTTTTATTTATTTATTTATTTATTTATTTTTTTTTTACAAATGCAAGAATATATCTTATTTAATTTAAAATGTCAGATTAGTACAAGTTCAAGTTATTTGTAGTGCACGTTTAAAAACAGATCAACTGATTAAAAGACTGATCAAAGTACAAAAATATCACATATTATCAACATATAAAAACTTAAGGCAAAGTACTGACAGAAAACAAAGCCACCACACTTTTTTTTTATTATATATATATATATATATATATATATATATATATATATATATATATATATATATATATATATATATATATATATATATATATATATAGTGTGTGTGTGTGTTCATAGTATGTGCATAGTATGTGTTGAGGCAACACATACTATGCACTACTGTATGTATTTACATACACATATTAGGAAATAGCTGTACCAAACATTGTACATTATTTGTTTGTAAACCCTTTAAATGGCTGGTGAGACTTGTCTTGTACTGTTTTGATAAGGTTGCTTCTCATGTTTCCACCTCAAGTTAAACACTCGAGCTCTTTCTCCCGGCCAATTTTTTTATGAAAAGCACAACTTCAAGGTTATGGTCAATCCTTTGTCCCGAGAGCCGGAGATTGGCTGTGTTTCTCTGTTACACTATGATTGTGAGAACTTTTAACGGCCTTTGGTCATAAAGGTGCGGATTGTCGTCCTGAGTACCACGGCCTCATAAAATATGGATTTTACTGCTTTGATGAATTGTACTAAGTGGCCTCAAAGATGTTCTTCCTGAAACAGGAAAAATGTGTCCCACACCTACGCTTAGTTGCATTTTAAAATCATTTTATGTTGCCTCAGAGTCCAATAGAAGCAAAGTCAGCAAGTCTGATTCTCCTCGTTGTTAAAGATACTTCTCCGTTCCATGTTTTTCCTTGAAGCAAAGAAAAGTAATCTTTGTTGCTTTCACACCGAGAGGATTCAGAAACGGATAATATGCTATTTGAAAGGAATTGCGAGGTGGTGTATTTTCTTTGAATCGAGTCTTTTCTTATTCACGGAGAAGAGCTGAAGGCTAAAATGAGTCTTCCTGTTCTCTGGGGTAATATGCCAGGTCAGTGGTCTTTTGTCTGGTTGACTTTATTGAACAGGGTCACAATTACTACGCAGAGCAGAATCCACCATCGATCGCGTATGATTGCCCTCTTTTAGTAGGAAGCCCTCCTAGGACGGTTTAGATGCAATTTTATTGGTACATGAAGAATGAGTACATGTTTTTAATCTGTCTAGACCAAAAGTTCAATGGTTGTGCTAAATCAATACTTAAGCTTATGTACATGTTGGAAGTAAGTGGAATCAAACTGAGATGAAAAATCGCAAATTTTTTTTTCTAGCTGCGAAGTCTGAATAAACACGATTTCTTGACAAATATCTGGATTGTGTTGCACATTAAAATGCAAAACCATAGTTTTACCTCTTACCATGCCTGTTCTGTCGTCTTTTTAACTTGTATCACAACTTGTAAATACACTGCAATGTTTGTGTCTGTTTTTACACTTTCTGACGTTCTGGCATTCTGCCGGCATCACAAGCTGACGCTGATATGTAGTTTTACTTCGTACAACCCGATAAACAATCTTTGAGCAAGTTTGTCTCCCACATAAACAGATTTTCTTTTTTTTCCGTTCTTTGTATTTTTCAGCTTTTTCCTTCCCAAAATGAGAATGTCAACAAAATAGATGGATTTTTTTTTCTTCCTCTATAAGCAGTGGCATTTGTGATTTCTACAAAATGGACTGAAAAGCCTTTTTAGCAGGACTGTCTAAAAACAGCTCTGAATTTCACATTGACAAACACGCTTTTAACTGAATGTCAGCTTGGTTAGACGTCTTTTACTCTGTGGTTCACCTCAGAACTGTGAAAACTGAGTGAAATATGCCTTAAAAAGGAATCAGAGGTTAACACATATTAAGCAGTCAAGGTTAAATGGAAAAAGTGGGGGTGTTCAGGTGCCAAAAAGCATTGATATGTAAATGTAGATGCCGTATTTGACAGCTACAGACATGTAGACGCATCTGCCATCTTGGAATTGTCAACGTATAGCTACTCACAGAACAAATCAATGAGTTTTCCAAGATGCCACAACATTGCATAGCTTTGGATTGTAAAAATCACAAAAATGTAAATTACCAACGAAATGGGATGATCTTTTACAGATGAGAATGTGTTGGTTTGTGCTTTATATTACTTGTTTATTTATTTGTGCCATAACTTTTTTTATGTCATAGCTAACATCTTAATTTTGTTGCATTGTGTTAGTTTACCGAAATCAATTGATGACGTCAATTACTCACACACACACACACACACACACACACACACACACATATATATATATTCATACAGGGGTGCACATACTGTAAGTGGTCCACATGTCCGCATGCGTGGCCAAAAATAAAAAAATACATTATATAAATATGTTCTGACAGCACATTTGCGTACATGGTTGACAGCTGTTAATACACAATTACCATTTTAGATCACAAACTGTACTATTTAAGTTTTATTTCCAACCTGAAAGCATAAATCTAGATTATGTCATGCCGTTTTCAGAGCACAATGAAAAACTGTGACATCCATCCACTGACACTCTTTAATCAGCAGCAGCGCTAAATCTGGAAGCACGTATACTTACTGGCCGGCAACCTGCCAAAATATGTTTTTAAGTTTGAAAATTATGAAAACTCTTATTTATTTATTTTTAGATGCTTTTATCCAAAGCGACTTAAAATTGGGGAATACATAGATTCTTCTAAAAAAGGGGGAAAAAAGAAAGTAGTAGTAAATATTAGCATTTTACTTTTAAATTTACTATAAAATAAATGTATTTGTATTTAATACTAGGACTGCCTTTTATTTTTTAATAATATTATCACACAGTATTATGTAGTTTATTTAATATTATTTAATAAAAAATAATAAAAAAACTAAATAAATAAAGTGCAATGATATTATAACTATTATTAATTCATAGATATATTTAATGGGTCACACTATATGCAGTGTGAGGACCAAACCAAATCTCCAGGGTGAAAATATTATGTGTATCCCTGTATATATGCATATAACTATGGTTGCAGACACTACTTCATTTGCTCCGGTTTGGCGGTTAAGCCGTTACTGTACGTACAGTGGCCAAAAGAAACAGCTGCTAAGAGGATTCTATGTATATGCATCCACGCCAAAAACAAACTTATTTATGAATTATGGTTTATGTACACAAATTAGTGTGGGGAAATTCATAAACTGGACTATAGCTTTAGAGTACTAAGTAGTTTTCCTAAAAAAAAAAAAAAGACATTTAGTACTTTCTTTTCTACAACTGAATTAGTAGTTGATTTGGCACACCATTTGATATGTGACAAATCACCCCCCCCCCTTCAACCAAAAAAAAAAAAAAACAAAAAAAAAATGATAATACAAATAAAAATCTAACAATGGTAGAATAAAGAAAAATTGTAGAATAAGGTTTTGCAATAAATGTTCGTTTTTTATTTTTTTTATTTTTTTATTGGTTGAACAATTCAATGACAATACGTCACACTCCAGTGATTCCTTTTGCATTAGTATAAACAAGGATGAATGATGCTTTTTATTCAAAGCAGTTTTATCTTCTTATTGTTGCTGATAGTAAATTAAGCAAGAAAGGTTAATCCCCACTCATGATTGTCCTAATGGTACATACATAAGGAGTTTAATCAAGAATCATCATGGACAATTAATGCAGCATGGATCATTTCGAGTGATTTAATTTCACCCTGTAGAATATCGCGTTTCACCTCTAATGAGCTGCTTATTCTAGACCTGCTAGTCGACTTTCTTTGCTATACTGATTAAACAGGAAACAACTCCCTCATTGTGGGTCTCCAGGTGCTGCAATTAAAATATCTACTGCCAGTTTAAACATTTAAAGCTGCAGTCCGTAAGTTTTGCCTCTTTGTCGCCATCTCTGTTTAAAAACCTGCAATTGCAGCTCTTTGAGGAATTGTCTTCTTTGTGTGGGTTGTGAGCTGGCACATCTCCAGTGCGGTTAAATCTTATGTTTTTGGTGTGAATATTTACTGTACTTTACAATAGAAAGGTTTCTAGCCTACGTCTTGGAATATATGACCCAAATAATAATTTTCACAGTATATTGTAATCTAAGCAAGTAACAAGTCTGCCACATTTGTTCTGACCTACTGAGGAAAAACGCATTACAATAAATCGCGCAACCAATCGTGATTTAATCTAAACCGTGGGAATTATTATTATACTTTATTCTCAAATTATTAATGTTAACAACATCAGCACTGCTTGACTGTGAGTATGTAGTAGAATGTAGATTTAAATTTCTGTACAGTCAAATCTTTAATTGTCATACCACTCAAATTTCATATTAAGAAATCATTTTTACCCCAAAAGCTAATTATGCTCTCTCTCCGAACTGGATGTTTTTAAAATCTTGTGTAATCTCAGGCTATCTGTAATTAGAAGCATATTTAAAACTGGAATATATATATCATTTTATACACATATGTTTTATAAACACATAATCCTTTCTGGATTACAAACCGCCATCAGAATTATAACTGTAATTATTCAACAGTAGCTGATGTGAGAAAAGGTGATCACCTGCAGGATCCTCTCATGCGATAGCCTAGTAGCCGGGACTAAATCTTTATGTTTACAGAGATGTGATGCAATGAAAATAAATTACAAAACATTATTATGAGTTAATTGTGGTGAATCGGGCTTAAGTAAGGTAGTTTTGAACGCTGACTGGTTATGTACTTGCTCAAATATTGATTTTGGATCATTTTTAACCAAACAAAAGTTACTGACAGCAACTTTAAACTTGGGAAAGTGATAAATGTTTGTTGTCTTAATGTGTTAAGCAAAAAAAAAACAAAAAAACACCAAACCTTAAAATAGAAGTATAAATGCAATCTTGAAACGGGAGGCTAAAGGCAGTTGTAACTCTTTCATAACTATTTCTTGCCATCTTTTAGTAAACAAAACATACAAAAATTTTCAGAAGTAAATATATATTGTATGTATATTACTTTATAACCATTATAGAATGTTTGTATACTATTATAATCAGAGTTATAGAGTGTTTTAGAATTTTTTTTTTGTGTGTGTAAAAAAATAAAATAAATATATTTCTAGCATAAGTAGAAATGCTTATAAAAACATTTTTAAGAATGCATGCATAAGAAAAGCGTATTTCTCCAAATTAAACATTTTTACTGAGCTTGTGGTGAGTAAGTGTCATGACTCCAGCTTGTCTGTGCTTAAATAGATTTACTCTGTTATAACTGTAATAATTGTCCTCGGTCTCATCTACTGTGGCACAGTTTAAGGAAACTGTAAAACTACCCTCCCATGCAGATGATAATATGTTAGAAGGAATTCTAAAGTTAATAAAACAATTTATCTTCGCAGCAATTATACATTTATAGTTTTGTTGTCTCACTTCAATTTGCTCTGATGAAAAAGTCATTGGCAGTTTAACGTGATGTGACAAACCATTTAAATCATTAACACACCAGCTGTCAGGGTCCACTGGCGCATGACAATACAAATTTAACTCCTTTCCTCGACGCAATTCAGTCTGAAACGGCAGCCGTCCATATGTGTGAGCAGCAAAAGAGTTTGGGGGGGCCGCTGCTCAGGTGGAACCCGCCAGATGTAACCTTCAACAAATCACTCAATGTAAGCAAGACCCATGATGCACCAGAACTCTAATGAAAAGACAAGGTTAAAGTTCCTTCCGGAAAAGTGTTGTGTTCACAGGCAAGCTGGTGCCTGCTTCAGTACCTGTATCCTCACGTTTGCAATCATGACGAAAATGTTTGTTTTTTTCTTTTTGTGGAAAAGTGCTTCTATATTTACTCTGACAAACAATCCATTCTGAGAGAGTTAAAGATGAAACACTCTTTAAAGCAGAGCTTGGTCCTTTTCTCCTTGCTTTTAAAGAAACTCTCCGTGAAAATGTGTTTACTCAACTTTCTCAAACCGAGCTTGGGAAATAACAACAGAGCTAATTTTGGCGTCAGGTCCTAAGAAAAGACTGTGTTTATGCATTTGTGTTCTCGGAAGACGCTTTGTCACCGAAGCAATTTAAATCAAAATGCAAATGTTGTACGAGTGGCCATTACTGGATAAGGCAGCAAATAATACAATAGTTTCACAAGCAAAATGAGAAAAATAAAGCCTCTTATGAACAGCATTTCTTTTTTTTTTTTTTTTTTTTTTTCTTGCATACTCTAAAAGAAAAACAAAACTGGGATGTGTACTGCTGAGGGCGTGTACAGAAACATCAAAATAACAAGGAAATGAGACAAGAATCAGCTCCGGCTGAAAACACCCATCCCATGAGAAATGCCAGATTGTATGTTACAGCAGTCAGGGTCAGACAGACACATTTGCTTTAAGTGGAGAGTCAGTTCAGTCAGCCAACACATATTTAAGATCCCCCCCACACACATATACTGTATATATATATATATAGCCTGCTTTGTATCAATTTCTCCAGAATCAGTGCCATTTAGTCTTCCAGGATCTTCTTCCAAGAAATTGTGGACATAGTGGCACCAAGATATATTTATATTTAATATTGTATATATTTTGCATTACATGTCACATTATGAGGTTTGGCCGACTTCATAATGTACCAAAAGATGAAGAAAGAGAGATGATTGCAGGAGATTTGTACTCGTTTAAAAGCAAAAAGAAACTGTCTCTGGATTCATTCACAAATGTTTGGCAGGGACTTAAATTCTGCCTACTGATATTTGAAGGGCATTGAGTATTTTTTTATTTTTTTTTATTTCACTCAGATGGAAACAGTTAGGTAATGACATTCTATTTAGTAGAGATTTCCTATGCGAGCTCGCCAGTGCTGTTCAGAAGGGCTAGACAGAACGTTTGAAACTAAGCTAGGAATACAAATTTGAATCAAATTAAATCTAAGTTTCTATTCTAATATGCAGAGTGCAGCTGGAAACACTGTAACATTATAAGAGGGCATGGCATATTGGATCCAAAGTGCATATATTTGTTCATTTTGTGACTTTCCCGCTCTTTCTAGCAGTCATTTTTATAGTTTTGTTCCTTTTTATTAGTAGTAGTAGTAGTATTAGTATTGCTAGTTCTTTCATGAAATCTCTCTGAGAGTTTAGAATTAAAATACACATGGCAATGTGATTTGTCTTGGTGGAATAAATCTGCTAGGAAATACTGTGGCTGCACATATAGCATAATAATTAACCCCCACAGATAACATACTGTACATTAAAAACTCCATAGCAGATCTGTACAGGTGGAGCTGGGGAAGGTGGAGGGTTTCTGAAGCATGCTGTAACTGTAGTAGACATATTACAGCACAGCTAAAAATAATAAATAATAAAATAATAATCAAACTATCAGCCTGTATCATCTAGAGTTTAATGGCAGAACTTTGCATTAACAGAAGTAGCAGCAACTATTAGCATTTTCTTACACTAAATAAACGGATAAACACAAACTTGCCTCTGCTCCTGGGTGAATCAAGCCAGGTTACATATGTTTATAGTTTTCCAGACTCAAGCCCACATTACGTTAATGACTTGGAATGTGATCAACAGAGCAGAGGCTCAAACGGCCTATCAGGCATATGCTGTGGCCTCCACTAGAGCTCTGATACAGCATCTGACAGCACTTGAGCCTGGCGAACAGATCAGACTCACCCAGCGAGACATGGAGGGGCTCCAGTCATGACTCATTTTACTGCCACATCCTCTGAGATCAAAAAAACTAAATAAACATCAAGGGTCTGTCTAAAGCCTCACCATCTACATGAAGTCCAAACTGAAATGGACTTCATAAGTGACTGACCTGAGATGCCCTTCATAGGCAACAACTTTAAAAACGAGTAGCACCCCTCTTAACATACACAAAGAGGATTAACTCAAGCCAGCCACACAATGTGTGATTTTATTTCTGTTTAGAAAGTTCAAAAGTGTCTTCTTACCATATCCCAATTAACTACAGTGCACTTTTAATTATAATTTATAATATACCACAGTTGGGCAACATTCTGTTGGACATGTTTGACCTCATTCTTCTGTATGTGGTTGTTCATCTAGTAACTAGACCATTATTCCCATCATTAAACTAACAAAAGTGGATTTGGACATGCCCTAAGTGCACCTGCACCGTGCGCTTTAGTCCTTGTGCTTAGAATGTTAAAATAGGGCCCCTTAACATCAGTTATGTGATTCGTTTAAAAACATTTGTGTTTTTCTTTGTTCAGAACAAAAGTTGCAGATATGTTTCAGATGTCAATGCACAATGCCAGAGCTGCACAACACATGAAATTCTAATAACAATTCTGCAATCTTTATTTTATGGTGTCCTTATTACAGTGTAATTATATATTAAAGTACTGATTAATATTAATTCAATACATGCACTTACTATGATTAGGGTTAAGGTTAATGTTAGGATTAGGGTTTGGTTTAGGGTTACTTTCATGTAATTATGCATTCTTTATATATATATATATATATATATATATATATATATATATATATATATATATATATATTTTTTTTTTTTTTTATTATTATTATTATTATTTTTATATAATAGTAAGTACATGTAGCGTAACAAGGACACTTTAAAATAAAGTGCTGCAATTTTACATCCCACTAATGTATCGGTGTGAGAAAACACGTCTGGACGCATGGAAATAAATCACAAAGGAGTGCATGAGAACAGAATTCCCAACAAATTAAAATTTGTCAGATTAGATCAAAAGTGGGTTAAGGTTTATTTTGATAAGCGAATCTGCAACTACAGGTCAACTAACTCTCATTAGAGTATTAGTAAACTATTAATAGAATGTTAGTTTTAGGTTTAAGGTTATTAGAATAAGTTGACATACAGTACAAACAAAGTTACTTATAGTCAGTAGTGATACCTGGTTCACAAAATATTCATTTGTTACCTTTATCACGTGACAAATAAACAAAAGACACATGACGCAAAGTAATCCTTTATGTTCCTCATAAATTATATTTGGCTGAATATTTCCACTCAAATTAATGAAATGAATAAAGATTCATTTATTCTGACAAATGAGAACGAACGAGAGAATCAGTAAAATGATCCGATCTGGCATCATTAGTTCTGATTCTAAACAGCAGACAGAGCTGAAGCACACAGAGGCAGTCAGTTGTTTACCATTTAGCTTTTCCTCCTAATATGAACTTAATACTGCCAGCATAATTTTCCACATTCCGGCAGCACATGTTGAGCAGAGGTGGCCAAACCGCACATAGCAACAGACAAGCCGTCTTCGCTTGAGACAGAAGTTGGAGCCAGAAGCGGTTTGCTCTGCATCCTTTTGACCTTGGAGTGATTGCCTCAGATGCACTTTAATTTAATCGGTTCTTCCCTGCAGGAGTTTCTCATTGTGTGAAGACATAGTTACACACTCTCCTCTATGCTGAAAGGACGAGGTCAGCACTAGCGCTCTGCTTCAGAGAATACATCCACACCTCCACACAAAGGTTCAGGAGACAGTGGAGCACACTTCAGTGCTGGCTCCCCATTCAAACTGGGCCACTATTCAGCTTCTAATCAATCGCAATTAAATTGCCTCATATTAATAGCCAACAAAAAGCCCCTCGAACAATCTTTAGTTCAGATTAACCACCAAATGCTCAGATTTAGACTAAATTTGAGAGATTATTTTAGATGAAAAATGCATGTTTTTTTTTTTTTTTTTTTTTTTGTATTGATGTATTGATAAAAATACAAATTCTATATTTTATTTTATATATCTCATTATTATTGTTTTATTTTTAAGAAGAACTACCAGATGTTAGTAATTAGATTAGATATGATGTATTTTATGTAATTAAATAATTTGCTTTTTTTATGTGTATTTAAAAATAAGTGCAAAAAATTAAACTCCAATTTTTTTTTTTATAAAGTTATTTAATTGTATAAACATTTTATTTATTTGTATAGAAAAATATTTATTTATTATTAGAATTAGAATATATTTATTAATCTTTGTTAATATGAACATGTTTTGACAGCCCTAAACAGACTGTATTGCTTCAAAAGCAAAAAATAAAAAAATAAAAAAATAACTGCCTTTATATTATTGAAATGTTAATGTCGACTGTATCAAGAGTACACCATCTGTACGTGGGATGCCATATCTCTACACAATTATAAAGGAAATAAAACAACTGAAAATGTACAACCTTGTCCATCAAAGTGACAGATAATTATTTGCAGTACAACCTCCTTTGAGAAAAAGATCAAGGATCAGAGATTTGATTTCTCAGCTATTTTAATAATCTCTTTCACTAATCAACGCTCATTTCGGCTGAGTATTAATTAAATGGGTTTAATGGGGTGTTATGAGGTCTCTATGCTTCCTGAATCCCTACAGACATTCACAGGTGACTTTTGGACTTGTTCAATCTTCATGAAATCAACCAGGATAATGAACACAGAGACTGTTCTACATGAAATGGCAGAAGAGAGGTTCAATGCCTTCAATGATTCAGCATTACATGGCTGACGAAACAAGGCTTTAGGTCGATGCAATGTATGTGACACTAGACTGCAGCATTCATGTCTTTAAACCTGCTTGTTTTGTTCTTGCACATGCCAGTTGATAAATACAGAAAGAAAGAAAGAAAGAAAGAAAGAAAGAAAGAAAGAAAGAAAGAAAGAAAGAAAGAAAGAAAGAAAGAAACTATTTATATAGACTTTTATAATGTTTTGACCATTTTGGATTTGATTGTAGAAGACTAGATCATTTCGTATAAATAATTTACAGATTCTAATTGTAGTTTGCATATTTATATTAATATTACTTGGATGATCTGCCAGTTTTAGATGCTACAAATGCATTGTGTTTTGTGTAATGCTCAGTTCCAACACTTTAAATGACTTTGTATCTTCATGTACAGTTCTGTCAACCAGCTATTGCACCAACACTATGTACAAGCTCAACAATGCATCAGTCTTTTTCAAAGACATTCCAATCAACAACATGTGAGCCTCTTCTATGCAGCCTCAGCTGTTCAGCTGAAAGGATGACACCAAAATGGCATTCAAGGAAGACGAAACAAGAGACAATTCACAGTATGAACTAAGACATTGCGGATTGTCCATCCAACAGTCTGTGTATAAAGACTCCCTTGAGGCTGAGGGAAGAAAAACAATGCAGCTCATATCTGACTCAAATGACATTGTGTTTCAGGGTCTTAAAGGAATAGTTCAGCTAAAAATGAATTTGCAGAACATATTCTTTTAGGCCGTCCTAGATCTACTGTAGAGTTTCTTATTATTATTATTATTATTCATCTTAAAAGATTTGGAGAAATGTAGCATTATGTCACTTGCTTACCAATGGTTCCTCTGCAGTGAATGGGTGCCGTCAGAAAGGGAGCTCAAACAGCTGACAAAAACATCACAACAATCCACAAGTAATCCACAACATTTCAGTTATTGTCTTGTGAAGGGAAAAGCTGCTTGTTTGTAATAAAGAAATTCACCATTAAGACACACATGGCTAAAATGATAGTCCATAATCCATAATAGCGATTTATCTAGTGAAAAAAGGTGTCTTTTTTGAATCAGGAGAGAAATACAAACAGATCAAGCACTATTATACACTGTTATACCAAATATGGTGTGAGAGGACCATATATATATATATATATATATATATATATATATATATATATATATATATATATATATATATATATATATATATATATATATATATATATATATATATATTAATAAAAACAAATTAAAAAAATCACTGGATGAAGCATTATTATTATTAGACTTATTTTCAACCAGAATTGACAGTTTAAAGTTAAAACGCCTAAATGATGGGTTCGTTTCTTACAAACATACTGTACAGTTCATCGTTTCATGGACTGGAATCATGCAGATTAGTTGTGATGTTTTCATGAGCTGTTTGGACTCTTATTCTGACGGCACCCATTCACTGCAGAGGATCCCTTGGTGAGCAAGTAATGTAATTCTAGATTTCTCCAATTCTGTTCACTTGAAGATCAAACTCTACATCATGGATGGCATGAGAGTCAAATTTCAGCAAACTGTCCCTTTTTTTTTGTGAAAATTCAATTATTCCTTCAATAATATGATTGGAATTGAATCAGAAAGATGCAGATTACATTTTACGACTTTGCTGTTTATGCGTTATTTGCCTAAGGTGTGGAAAAAAACAGACAACTAAACATTCGCCAACATCATGAACGTTTCCCACAATGCCGCACATCCACCTGGAGGGATCTGCTGAAAGTCTGTTCTTCTCCTTCACTCATTCATTTTTCATCAACCCATTCTGTCCGTTTCTGGCCCATCAGAGCAAACTCAAACTAAATCTGGACAATCCACTTGTGCCTGAGCTACACGTCTTGAGCTAATTTAGGGTCAGGCACAAGGCCATCTCGCACTCCGTGCCTCCTGTGGGAGTCCAGCCTGGAGCAGATTTTTAAAAGGAGCTGTCAATATCTGAACTTTCAGCATAGTTGCTGGACTTCCTCCACAAAAGTTGTGATTTATTTGAATGGCTGGTATTGATTTAAACCATGGACACTCAGAGCGGCACAGCGGGTGGTGGTGAGGGGCAGAGTGAGAGGAAAGAGCCCAGACGAGGACACCCATCGAGGGGCTAATGACAACTGATTTGATGTCTGGAGAAGGGGGGTTCTGAATGGGGGCAGCGATTGTAAATGCCCTCTAAAACGAGCTGACATTGTCTAGATCCTGCTGTGAATGTAATCCGTAGGTGGACAGAACCGTGATCGCTTTTTGGGGGAGTTATGTCACATCCACATTGAGGGCAGCTGGAATGAGGCCATTTCCTCTGGTTTGTAGACTGCCGTCCCACAGTTAAGCAGATCTATTGAGCTGGAGTTACCCAGAGTTCCTTTATATGTCATGTAAAGCCCATCAGCTGAGGTAACGGCTGAAGAAAATGGTTTATTCAAAAGCCAGGAGTCTCAGATACTCAAATTAATTTTTTTATTGTGCAGATATATTCTTGTAGTTGAGTCCAGTAAGGCTAGTAAAGCTGTGAAATATCCTGACATTAATATGCTATCATCTATTATTATTATTGTTATTATTACTATTAAGACCATGACTCATTACCTAAGGAAAAATAAACCTATAAGAGAACAGATTATATGTGTTAGACACACACACACACACACACACACACACACACACAAAAACACATTTATATTGACTGTAGTAAAGAGAGTAATATCTGTTAAGGTTGTTTAAACTTAAATGTGTGTTGGCAGTGTGTGTACATAACCATCTACAATTGTTTTAATCCCCATAAATCATAAGCAGTTATTCAGCAGTGAGTGATTTTCTGCTTTCTTTATTTTGATTGGGTTATATTGACATCAGTATATTACACTGCTGTCACTTAATACACAAAACTAATATAAACATGCGATTTCTTTTTCTTTGCCCGATAGACATAATAATCAAAACCAAACCTGTTTATATACCTTTATATATCAGAGTATCTGAGGTATGAGAGCTGTAAAAACACATCATGTTTTTACATTAAATTGTGTATCTTCACAGACCTTTTTTGCTACTTTTGATCAGTTTATTGCTTCCTTGTTGAATACTATTATTTACTTAAAAATGTATTGTATTACAGTTTCCTTAAAAATATTAAGCAGCAGAAACTGTTGGACATTTTTGAAAGAGACACTATGTCTGCCTTACAAGGTGATTTATGAAAAATTGTATTGTATTGTTATAGTAACGCATTGCATTTTTAATATTGTATATTAAGATTGAAAAAAATATATATATATTTTAAAATGTATTCATATTTCACAATTGTGCTGCTTTCACTGTAAAATAAAATAAATGAATAAATAGGTAATGGTACTTTGTTGAGATACAATTAATACATCAACTAATTTTTTTTGTTGTTGTTATTATTTATTTATTTATTTATTGAAAACCCCTATAGTAATCGTAAATCTAAACAAATTGCCATTATTTTGTCTATCCACCCTGTGCAACTTTACTCTCCATGAACTGACTGTATACTGAAAGGTACTTGTGAAGCCCTCAATTACCCTGTGATAGTCTGAAGTGAATGTAATTTAGCGGTAAAGATTGCCATGTGTTGCCAATGAAATAATGAGTCTGAATACAAAGATAACTATTATGGCATATTAACATTAATTCCACCCACCCACATCATTTCAGTGTGAACAATGGAAACTGATTAAAAAGACCATTTAGAGAGGCAGAATGAAAGCTTCTGAATAAAGGTAGTTTTAAACTCCCAATTATTAATGAGCAACATAATTACATTCACAAATGGGGCAAAAAAATTACAGAAAAGTATGATTTGTTCAAAAATATGGGGAATGAATGTTTCTCAAGGTTTTATTATAGTAATCACAGTCTTTCTACCGTGTCATAGTAGGTTATTGTTGAGTTTGTGTAGAATTATTTTCTCTAGTGATCCACCCAAATACAACATTTTGTATATATATATGAAATATATAAAAAATATATATTTTTAATTATTAAATAATTAACTATGGTAACTATTTTCTCATTTGGCAGAAAATTTTATTTTTGGGGAGAGATGTTCTGAAAGAATTATTTAGTTGTGTGTCCTTTTTTACCACTGTGTGAGATTTTTTTCTTATTTGATTATTAAGACTGGCTCATTGCTCATTGATTATTAAGACTGGCTCATTGAAATAATGCACTGCTAGCTTTATTTATTGTCTCTCAGGGCCATTCTTAGGGGCAATTCTCACAGAACAAGTTTTTTTTTTTTTTTTTTTTTGTCATTTAAAAACATGAGATGCAGAACAGTGGGTCTGGAAATGTGTTTATTTGTTTATAAGTTCAACCTGTTAACTCTTTCAAGTTTTAAAACAAAGATTATTGGTCTACGTATTATAAGAAAATACAATTACAATGTACAACACACTGTCAACAATAGCAATGTTCCATCCACATATTTATGCACATTTTGGATTATCACATAAAAAAAAAAAAAAAAAAAAAAAAAATAATAATAATATTATATATATATATATATATATATATATATATATATATATATATATATATGTATAAAACGCTGGATGGTATTGCCAATATGTGCTTAAATTCTAAAAGCGTGCATATAATTGTAAAATAAACTTTTTTTCTGCTAAGAAAGAATGCGCATAAACTGCGATGGAAACACATTTACCGAATAAATTCCACCATGCACATTTAAAAAGTCATGTGATTTTGCGTTATGCGTCAGGATAACTTAACTACCCAGCAGACTGATCTCGTTCACAGCATCGATGTGTTCTGAAATGCCTGAGCAAAGACTGTCATCAAAGTATTTCAGTATAATTACTGTCTTACATGACTGCGTTCCCAAACAGCAGCATCCACCTCCATAAAAGCAATGACTGCACTTATTGTGTTAGGTCAAATCTCTCTGAAGCGCAAGTCATTTATTACAAATGAAAATTATTACATTCAGTGACTTCTCCTACTGTTCTTGGTGATGTATAGTGCCACTTTATCAGGAAGCAATGGTTTTATTTTCTTTGACTCGTTGGATGGAAACAGTACTTTATTCGGAAATGTTTTATGCGTTATTCCAGTTTTGCGCGCAAATGAAATCTTTGGATGGAAAACATCATGGCATAGGAGGAAACCTCTTCTTGCTTTTCCTTCACACAGAAGTCTTTCACAGAAAACGGACACTTCAGCGATCCAGTCGACAACATACTGATGTCCAGTGTAAGCCAGAAACACTAACAAAAAAAGACAATAGAAGGAGAACGTAAACCTTCGGCCTCAGCCATGAATCTGTCTCTGAGTCCCTGAGAGTGATCGATAAAGTTCTCTTCCTGAAGAACCTTTTATCCTCATCTCCAAGACTGATGTTTTGTATATGTGTTTACACGTTTGATGCTTGTTGAAGCTGTTACTGAAAACACAGTGTTCTCTGCTTTCCATCTTCAGTAGATGACCCCTGTGATGGCCCCGGAGCGGTTTCATTTGTTTTGAGGGCAACAGTGGGTTATTTCCTGCTGGGCATCTAAGAGAATCATGCCCTTGACATTTGGCGAAGCTGAAATAATCTCAACGCGCGGCTGGAGGAGGCAGAAATTGGGCTGCGGGGCGAGAGTGACACGGCGCCGTATTACGGGCATGTCATTTTACCTGCTGTAATCGTGTGGATTGCCGTTTGCCTTTCAAAGTCGCCAAATATAATCTCTGCGCATCCTCCCATCCCCAGCGAAACACGTCGCGGTGAAGGTGACCTTTCTTTTAGCTCCCCCGTTCCTCTGAGGAACTGTCAGCTAGTCTGAAACAAAAATATATCAAAGAAATTTGCTGTTTGGATACCTCCTGACAAGCCCTCTGGTGTCTTGACAACAAAGAGGCAGATAAAAATATGTTTGTGTAATCTATCCAATCAGATTAGGTTTGGCCTTCCTGTGGCTGGATCATGGTGACAGCGGAGCCATTTTTTATTTATTGATTTCATTTTTTACAGCTGAAGTGTTCTGTAATGAATACGCCGCCATCTCTGTGATAAAATACGTCATCTCCTCTATCACTTCTGTTTTTTTTTTTTTCTTCCAGCAATATTTAATCCTACCATGTCAGTTTTATTAAATGTCTGATGTTTTATATCTTGATGTGCTAATTTATAGACTATGCAATGTCAGTCAAAACAGCAAGCCAAGTTTTAGCTGGAACACATGAGGGGATAACAAGAAAAGTACACGGTACACAGAATGCCTATTGTCTTTTGTATTACAGTGATCATTTTTCCCTATTGTATTATATGAATTAACACACTCTGAAAAATCCAAAAACTTACTACCAGTGTGCAGCGTTTATAAGAGTTTTTTTGTTTGCTTCTTTGCTTGTTTAATTTATATACCTATTTATATATTGTTGTATTTTGAACTAAGCATTTTGTTGAATTGTTTCGTGTGTTGGGGTAAAGTAATTGCTAAAACTGGTAAAGTAACTGTTATTTTTCTTCTAGTATATTCAATCATTAATTTTTATTACAATGTAAGGTAATTCAATTCATACAATATGACTCCCATTTTTTTTTTTTCTTAATTTTAATTGTAATTATTATAATTATTATTATAAATAATTGTTTAAGTGGTTAGGTAGTCTCAACACTTGATGGACCGGAATGGTGTGGACTACTTGTGGATTATTGTGATATTTTTGTCATTTGTTTGGATTTCTGACGGCACCCATTCACTGCAGAGGATCCATTTGTGAGCAAGCAATCTAATGCTAAAATTCCCCAAATGCCTTTCCACGCATATACATTTTGACACAATTTTAACAAAGTTTTGCCATATTATTATATGGGCAAAAAAGAAAAAGAAAAACACATTCAGTTTCATTTAAAAAAAGGAACAATAATTACAGCTGGTTTATACTTCTCGCAAATGTTCCTTTGCACTTTTTTTTTTCTTTTTCTTTTTTCTTCACAAAAAAAAAAAATATATAATACAAAAGTGCAATTTTTACTTTGGAAAGCAGTGCTGAGTAAATCTACATTACTTTATTACTGAGTTTGACATTTTGAAATGTTGCAGCCAGTGGGAATTACACCACCCTATTCCCAGCCTCTGAAGAAGAAAAAAAAGGTAGTTTAAAAACTTTAACTAATTTAATGGGATGAAATTAAAGGCAATTTCTACTTCACTGTCTCTTTTTCTAAACATAGTCATCAGCAGCTGAAGGTCATCATGTTAGATGTACTTCACACCCTGTCACTGAATGTAATAATCAAATTGATCTCAAATGTCAGCTGAAAAAATGTGTTCAGTACAACAAAACCCATCTCTAAGTAAAGCTACTGTATAAAATTGATTCATAGATCTGAGACATGAGTGCATCGAGGGGATACTAAACAAGTTTCTGTAGAAAACAGATTTTGGTCAAAAACCTTGTAGGAGACTGTTATTTTACATTTTCACTTGGCAAATCAATTAAGTAAATTAATCTTAAGCTAAATACAAAACATGTTTTCTGCATGCTTACACAACCAGTTTATTTATTTATTTATTGGAAGGCTAAAACACCATTACTCTCTTTTTGTATCTGTATCCTTGATCACATGAAGTGCATGCCTTTTTGACAATGAACTGCAGAATTGGAAGTAATAATTAAAGCAATATAATAATATAAAAATAAGGCAATATAATAATAATAATAATAATAGTAATAATAATGATGATAATAATAATAATAATAATAATAATAATAGTAATAATAATAATGATGATAATAATAATAATAATAATAATAATAATAATAATAATAATAATAATACTTATTATTATTATTATTATTATTATTATTATTATTATTATTATTATTATTATTATTAAATAGATAAGGGCAACATGCAATGCAATATTAACTCAAAACTCAAGGTAAATCTGCATACAATATATAAAGCATCTCCTAAATGCTGTGAAAAATAATCTTACATGACAATGATGGTGATGTAATAATGCTTTTGGCAAAGGTCTGCGCTATTCTAGTATTCATACTAACATTTTATTATTGACAGTGATATTTCATTTGTTGAGCTTGAGTGATAATTATATTTCACCAAACATAGGCAGCAGATGTTCTTTCTGTGTTTGATGCATTTAAGGAGCACTCATCTAACACAAACACCAAATGTTTTGAGGTCAGTTTTAAGTAATCACCCAGAGCAGAATGAAACCGTATGCTGTCAAAATGAATAATGTGTGTTAATGCCATAATAAAACAACAGGCATTCAATATATTTTATTTTCCGGGTTAACTTTGACAATCCTTAAAAATGGAGGACTTATGAATATTGACCGATACTAAACCTAATTTATAATGTGTATTTATTGCACAATACACATTTCTTAATATTATGCCTAAATGTGTTTTAATATCACTCTTAATAAGGATTGCATGATTGTATAATATCGGTCTTTAAATGCAAGCTATTTAAAGTAGACATGAAGTGACTTGCAATAGTTCCACTTTAGAACAAACATATCTTTAGTTGGACAGCATTACTTCAGCAGAATTAAAGTGCATTCGAAGTGCAATACGTACAAAATTGGTTGTTCCAATTTAGCAGACTTTAAGTATATCAGTTTAGTATACAAAATTGCATTTTATTTAAACACATAGATATGTAAAAGCATTTGTCTAATATTCTTATTCCTTAATTTGTTCATTAATTAATTTATTCATTCATTTACTTATTTAAAGAAGCTTTTGTTTAATGTAGAGTTTCCATGGATATTAAAGGTGCATTATGAAACCAATAACCTTTAAGAGTATTAAAAAAATAAATAATACAATACTTGTAAATTCCTAATTAAAACTGCAAATAACCCAATTCTAACATGTTAGAACATAACTAACAGGTGCAAAATATGAAGTTTTCAGCCACACATTTTCTTTTGAATAAAAATGTTCAAAAAAGAGAGAGTGGAAGCTGTTAAAGAGGACAAATTCTCTATTGTGCCAATGGTTATGGAATGAAATGATCAGCAACCACATATTTGTGTGATGCTTGGGTTCCCACAAACTGTATGATGTAATGTGCGGTATATAACTGTTTATTCAAAGGTCTGTGAGGCTCTTCCAAGCCAATACTCATTTAAAGCCATTTTAATTGCTCATAGATTCCCTTCTAACCTCAATTTCCCAGCACATTTATTTAACACTTCTAGTCAAGACCCTGCAATTCCCCCAAAGTCCCACAGTAATTTCTCTAATCCTACACTTGAGCACACATGCATGCGGTACTGGAACAGTTTGTGTATGTTCCAGATGATGAATTCAATTCATTCATATTTCAACCCTCAATCAGCCTTAGTTTCTGGAAGGAGACTCACATTCTCACTCTCTGCCTCTCTCCTCAGATCGGTGGCTATCATTTACACCTGCCACAATGGATGAATTTTTAAAGCATGAAACTGCTGTAATTATGGACTTATAAATAAAATATTACATCATTTGTGCAGACTGTAATCCGTGTAGTATGACTGATAGTGCGTCGAGATTAATTCATCCACATGGAGAAAATGAATACTGATGTGCAAAAGGTCAATGGCTGACTAATATCCACGTAAATTATTGTCATTCTAATTTGCACGTGGGAAGATTCATGCCGTTACTTTATGTCATTTTAGCTGCAGGGTTCCTGAAGCTGAAGGAATAGAAGGGAATCTTTAAATTGGTCTGAAAAAAAAGTGTACATTTGCGTGAAAATGAATAAAAGGTGTAAGAGTTTTACTGCCTCTAGTGTTCATTTATTTTGGAAACTTCATTGATATCAACTTTATTTGAACTGGAAAATAAATCAATTCTGAGTCAACTATTTGTTTCAGTCAATAAAATGCATTATTAATACTGACTGGAAAATTAATGGAAATTAATTTGTCAGATTCAATCAATGTAAAAGTAAATGCTCTTAGAAAAATCTTTCTTTTTTTTTTTAGTTTTTCACTCATGACTGCAAATCAGTCCTGATGATTTGTTAGTGAATTATCTAAAATGGAGTGATTTTTAAAAATCCTTTCCCACTTTCCACAAATGACTGGAAAGGTCATTGAGAAGTCAGTGAAATTCAGTAGTTTGAGCAAAATGTTATTTTGAACCAGTTGCTTTTAATGAATCATTCAATTCTATTCACAAATCAGTCTGCAGGATTTATAAGCAAATTGGACTGAAATCGAATAGCTTTTACAAGTTTCGCTCATAAACACGTGGGACTCGAAATTACGAAAATAAAGTCATGAGATTATGAGATTACTTTTATTAACGTTGAAACAGTGTTAATTTCGTTGACGAAGACTATGACGAAAAATATTCGTCAACTAACCTTTTTCACGGACGAAAACTAAATAAAAACTAAATAAAAAGTCAGATATGATGACGAAAAACGTGACGAAATATAACTGACACTTTAGTCAACGAATAAAAATGAGACGAAAATATATGGGAGGGACGAATGGAGAAGAGATCCAATCAGAGCGAATCTTTGAGGGTAGGTTGATCTATGCAGAAGCAGCGGCAAATGCCGTGGCAAATGCAAGCGCAACAGCTAAACAAACGCAGCAGTTACACAGAAAAGAGAACAAAGATGAGTTTGCAGAAATTCGCACAGTTTCTAGGATGTTTTCATAACAGTTAAGTTGTTTACACAGGGAACTACACTGCGACCTTTTGAAATGCCATTGCGACCCAAATTTTTATGGGGTCGTAAATGTATCACTGATTATTTTTGTACCTACTTATGTGTAATGCTATGTTTTAATATGAGCATTTATTAAAACAGAAATGTGTATTTTAAGAATACGTTTTATAACGTGCTCCGAGCATTCAACACATCAAGTTGGCTTCAGCCCCGCGATGCAGGAAAGTTGAACTGAGCAGAGCAGCTGGTTACTCGCGCAACACTGAACCGAGCTCTCGTTCAGGACGTTTGCGTCCTCCTGCACCTGAACGAACAAATACAAATCGCATTTTAAATAAACATACGAAAAAGAGCGAAAAGTGAAAGAGCTCAATTCAGCAGCGCGGTGTTCTGGTGTTCAGGAAGCAAGCAGAGACGCGTCTCAAAGTCTTCTTGCTTTTGTACCGACAACAAATACATACTAAATATGTCGAAATACCCATCTTGGAAAGTGTGTTCGAAAAAGTCTGTAGTTATGTCTTCAGTGAAAGTAAAGAGTTGGAAAGAAATCGGATGTGTATCTTTATAACGGATGCATTTGTCTCTTAAAGTGACCGCGCCTAATTTACTAGCTCTGCTGTCAGTGTCTTTAATGTATGAAAATGAAAGTAAATCACTCACTGCTCTTGATTAAATTACTTTGTAGTTTTAACAAGAATTTATCCAAAGTCAATCCAAAAATCAGATAGAATAGATTATATTGTTTTACTAGTGACTAAAAAATACCAAAAAAAAAAAAAAATTAATTAGGGACCTGAGCATGTTTTGCTTAAGTGTTTCTTTCTTTAATTTCTAATGCAACCTTTTCACACCACAGACTGAACCAAATTAAGCATTGCATCAGACATTATCAAGATGAATTTGTTGTTCTGACACAGTTTAACCCTGAGTTATTGTCATATTTTATTACCAATTTCTAAACTACAGCAAATAAACTGTGATATTGTAAGAAACGTTGAAGGTCTGAATACATTTTGGTTTGATTGTGTATTTTATTTTACAGTGAAGACTATGCAGTGCTATTTTAAATGAACAAAAACAAACTTAAAAAAATTTAAACTTTGTGTAAATATCACAAATAAAGAAATATAATGAACATACAATACAAATATAATATAGGTGGTTGTCTATTTCAATAATACTGTACTTCATCTTGAAAGAATGTCATATGCATTGCATATCATTCAGGATGAATGCATATCTTTTTCAGAGAGCATGTATATTTTTCATTGAGAGCAGGCCTTTTGTTTATTTTATAAATACCATTCCATAACAGACTGATGGAAACATTTAGTCAAGTCAACTAGATTGACTTTGTTCTACTAAAAAACAACTAGACTAAGACTAAAAGACTTAAGACTAGACTAAGACTAAAACTCGTATGATATTTAGTCGACTAAAACTAGACTAAGACTAAAACATTTCAGATGACTAAAATGTGACTAAAACTAAATGGTGTGTTATTCAAAAGACTAAGACTAAGACTAAATCCGAATTTGCTGACAAAATTAACACTGCGTTGAAATTACCAGGACAGATGTATTCTTGTGATTGTCATTTTCGTTAATCTATTTATATAATATGCCATCATACATTAAAAAGAACTGGAAAGATCCTGGAATCAATGGATTGAAATTCATTAGTCAAGAGGGCTGGGTATTAAAAAATATTGAATGCTCTAAAATAACAGAGAAAATGTTCTAAAACTGTTCTCTCATCATACATCCAAACCCGCATTACACCTGAAAGTAAGAACCGACAGACGATTTCAGAACATTGTCGTGAAAGCGAAAAGAGAAAAATGCGTCATGGGAAAGATGTGTGTGAGAGGCATGGCAAACATCGATGGTTTCTCTCACATACTGGTCCGGGCTAGTGCTTGTGACAGTATGACAGCTAGGAATCCTCTGGGGATGCGCCTCAGATCCACAGCAGGAAATGAAATATGGAGATGATGGAAACTACAAGCCTCTAATACACAAATGGTGTTGGGAATGTAGTTATTTGCTGCTGCTGTCTGGGTAAGTGTGTGTCTGTGTAAGTGTGTGTACTAGTCTTTTAGTGTGAATTTGGGGTGACAACATCTGGCTCTCAGACGCTTGGAAGGAGCTTTGCTTCCCAGGACGGAGGGGCGGCAGACGGTCATTCCAGCTGGAGATGTCTGACACCATCCGCCACTGGTGCAGTGGACCAAAGAGAGCAGTCTGAAACTCACACATCGTCTCCTCCCCCCTCCCCCCCAGCTCCTACCTGGCTGTAGATGAAACAGAGTCCTAACATAGACAAAATCATTTCAGGTTACACCCCATCCTGTGGGAACAGATGTGTCTTGCTGAAATGTCTGATGCCAAAACTATGCTGTTTTGGACATTGCTTTATGGTATTCAATAGGTGGGAATAGAAACAGTTTGTCAGAAATGTCTAGTCCAGTAATTGTAATGGACAGTAACTGACAACCCAGTCTTATGAGAAGCCATATTCTACAAAGTGATTTTGTATGAATTAAAATACATAAATAATTAATGATTTATTTATTTTGGGGGTAGGGGTGTAAGTAGATCATATGCAAACTTTATATAAAGTTCAACATACCTTTTTATATAAACTATAGAGAATCAGCTGAAAGGGGCAATATGAATAATTAATCATAACTAGTTATAAGTCATGTAGGTTGTCTACAAACCGGAAGGTTGGTGGTTCGATCCCCGGCTCCACCTGACCAAGTGTCGAGGTGTCCTTGAGCTAGACACCTAACCCCAGCTGCTCCCGACGAGCTGGATGGTGCCTTGCATGGCTGACATCGCCGTCGGTGTATGAATGACTGTGTGAATGGGTGAATGTGAGGCAATTTGTAAAGCGCTTTGGATGGCCATGTGGTCTGTTGAAAGCGCTATATAAATGCAGTCCATTTACCATTTATAATTAATTTAGAAGATCAGTTGAAAATATTTACTTGACATCTCAGTGTCAGCTGTCTGTCAATTCTAAGAATGTTAATTTCCTAAATTTAGGAAAATAACTTACTGTACAATATTACTCATAATAGAACATGTAGCAAAATTCTGCATGATTGTGGACTTCAGTTATGAGCAAACAATGCACAACCTCAAATGTTATACAACAGTTAGACTTTATTGACTACCTACACAAATAAACTAGTCTAACACACACACACAGTGGGCATAGGAAAAATGGTTAAAGCTTAAGCAGTAAAGAGTAGTGAAATAAAAACATGAAGCTATCATATAATTTGATATTCAGCAAATCTACAGCCTGAAGGAAACATCAGTTTCTTAGTTCAAACACTTCCTTTGTAAAAAGGTGCAAATTATACTCAATCTATCAATTAATAAGACTAAAGTAACGAGTGGGGTGGGGCCAAGAGCCGTGGGAACGGAGCGAGGCCGGTGGATTGATTGGAAATCAGTGACACCTGCGACACTCACCGGTCTCGAGTCCCACGGTGGAGATCGGAAGGATATAAAATAGAAGCGACGACAGTGAAGGATGAGAGGGGACCAGGCCTGGATTTTATTTTAAGTTTTGATTTTGTTTGTACGCGACAGTCGTCTGCGAGGGGCTGTCGCGGTGTTTTGTGTTTATTTTGTCATCAAAGTCTTTGTTTGATTGTCTGCCGGTTCCCGCCTCTTTCTTCCCACGAAAGAACATTGTTACAACTAAGTTTGATTGTTGCACGTCTCGCCTGTTCGAAAAAAGAGTTCTGATGAACTTTGTAATTCCAGTAGGTTGGCTGAAGTTTTAAGTCCCATTTTAAGTCAGAGGATCTTGATGAGTGGAAAGTCAAGGCTGGTGCAGACTTAAGGGTTGCAGAAGGGTTGCGGATCTAACAGAACCGCAGACTGCCTGAGCTATGTGTTGGGGTCCACCGGGCAGGCCTGCACCAGCTCAGGCTCTCCACACGGACACAAAAGACTTAGCAGATGAAGAAGAACATGGGCAGAACTGTGCGTGAGCCTTTTAAGGTCTGAGAAGATTCACGCCTATCAGGATCGCCTTGTCCAATGAGAAAGGCTGAAATTCCGAGTGGGAGGTTGGAAATATGCGAGAGTTTAACAACATAGTACATGCATACATGTAATCTGAATAATGTAACCAGATGACAAACATTTAATACTTGTAATTAGATTACATTAAATATTACAATACTCATAATCAGATTACAGTTACTTTTTATGGATTACCTTATTACAATTGATTAATGGCAGTAAACTATTCAGAATTGATCACTTATCCCTGATTGTTTTCATTTGTCCTTTCTAAAAACGTATATTTTGTGTGATAATGTTTTATTTTGAATAGCCATAATATGAATGGCCATGTAAAAATCATGAATTTGGGAACAGTACAGTAGGAGACAAATAATTATGCAAGTTACTAAACAATGCCAAAGTAAAACTGACAATGAAGTGAAGATAATGGTTAAACACTCAGTCTAGGTGCTAATTCTGGGTTTATCACCAGGTTCACTCAGGTGTGTCGGCCAGAACACCACTTAAGGCCAAATATTCCAGAGTATGAAATGAAGAGCGGAGAGATAATTCTTATTATTCTGTTTATTCCTCCTCTTTCTTGTATGAGTGAGTTCAAAGGTGAGAGTAATTTCTAGTGTGGTTTCTATAAAGAGGGAACAAATACAAATGAATAAAGGAAACATATGCATACACTCATTCAACACTCATTCAATAAACATTACAAACATAAATTAAACAGTAGTCAGAATATGACTATATCTCTTAAACCTTAAAATGTAAGCAGAGAGAAAGCATTCAAACACTTCTCAGATTTTCTACCATGCATTAAGTTATCAATAACATAGATAGAACTTACTGTCTTCTATGATATACTTAAAAGCATCAATAGCGGTCCAGATAATGATATTTAACACCACTTCATATGTTACTCAGCCACAGAGTACTTCACATTCATAACAACAAGTATTGAATAAAGTATAAACATGTCTGAATACGATGTGACCCGTTTAACCCAACGTACTGAGTCAGGTGGACCGAAGCTAGAAAGTAACGTACAAACGTGAATATAATTAACACAGCGGTCGTGTAACGACCCCTAAACTCCTAACTCTCATCCATATCGAACATCAGAAATAACAGCTGTCCAAGAAATACAATATCACGAGTAATGCAGCAGATTCACTTACTTTTCTCATTCACGCACACGCTGAGGAAAGTGTCACTCACAATTATAATTTTACCGACCGATGATCTCTATCATACTGAATACTAACTGCGTGACAACCGACTGACCATCTCTATCGTACTGCACACTACTGCGCGATGTCAGATATAATATACAAACCAGCGCGCGCCTTTGCTACCCTATTACAAACACTGAATAAACGGGAGTAAAGTGAAACATAAAGCACGTTATGGTCAACTGTACTAAATAATAGCAACAATAACATAACTTTGGGGCCTTTTCTACAGACAAACTTTCCATCTGTTTTTCCATCTGTTGGGATTTCCTTTTTTATTTATCTATTTATTTACTTATTACTGGTCAGTCAAACCCCTTTGACCAGTTGGTTTACAGTTAGCAGAATCTAGAGATCATTGCTTATACAACTTACTTTTGTATAAGCTTCAGATTAACTTCAGAAGGCATTTATTAATCCCCTGGAGTTGTGTGGAGCACTTTTTATGATGCACTTTATTTTGCTTCAAAATCTCGACCACCATTGACTGCCATTATAGAGCTTGAAAGAGCCAGGACATTTGTAATATAACTCCGACTATATTCATCTGAAAGAAGAAAGTCATATACTGTACACCTAAGGTGGCTTGAGGGTGAGTAAATTAAAGTCATTAAAGTTTTCATTTCTGGGTGAACTATCCCTTTAACAAAACAACCAAAAAGCCTTCCCTAAAAACCATCTAATGGGTCCAAACAGGAGAAAATATATATATATATTTTTTTATACAAAAAAAAAAAAAAAAAAATGCATGGCCAGGTGTAACAGAAACTTACAGAGACAATACATGTTGCTGGGAGTACTATTATAATGTCACTTTTGGCATACACACACACACACACACACACACCCTTGCGCTCAGACACATCAAGCATGAAACAGGCTTTGCATAGATATCCCATCACCACCCTAGGCAAGTCGCTTGGACAGCAAAGACTGTCTCTACTAATACTTTACCGTCAGTTGCTTCTGATAAAAGGCGTCTGGTGTAAACTGACCTGACTCTGTTGACATGAATTACATTAATGAGCAAAATCTTCTGACTACCACAAAAGCCAAGGAGAGTTGCATGGTTTTTGGAGACAAAGCAGGCTGTGAAGGGCTTACAAAGCTCTTCCTGGAACACATAATTCTGAGAAGCAAGAGGAATTAATTGTTCTTCACGTTCCTCTTCAAACTCATTTGCAATGCTGCACTCAGTTCCACGAATAGTTAAAAAGTTGCCCAGTAATCCAAAGAAACAATGAGCCTTATTTTCTTATTTAGAAAAAAAAATTAAGAAATCGTATTTAGGTTCTTATAATTCACAATATGTCTGGAAAAAGGCTGATATTTAACTGAATTCCATATAAAAATAAATGGTCCACAAATTCACAGACAATACCTTTCTGGTCTGGTTGAAAATCCAGTTTACTTCACAAAAGCTTGTTTGTTTTATTGTTACGCTCATTTTAATTTTGGGATTAAATTATTCAGATTAGATATTTTTCTCTACAGTGGTACAGTTAAACTGCAGATCTGTCTTATTTGAGAAAATTGGTTTATGACAGTTAATTTTCCTTTGCATTTCAGTTGAACACTAAAACAAACACAGACGGGTTTATTCCATACTGAATACATCCATGCGATATTATACATATTCCATGCAAAGTCCTGTTTTTGTTTAGAGTTTAGCTTAACCGCTAACTGCTAAATTTAGGAGGATAAAAAAATGTTTAAATCTAACTTAAGCTCATGCCCATTCCCTGATATGCTGATATTAGCAACAGTACCTTCGTTTCTTAATTTTGTTGAGGCAGGATCAGTGAATGATCCCTGCACTGAAGACTCACACCTCAGCAGATTTGGCCTGATAAAACAGCTTACCAATACGAATCTCGTCAAGGTCACGGTGAGTATTTCATTCACGGTTGTGATGGGAGTACAGATACAATATATTCTCAGGACAGCAGCAAGCTCCTGCTGTTAGATCTTAAGATATTACAGCACTGATTGACATCAAATCCACGAGCAATAATAAGATTTGAAGTTGCTTTTCTACTGACCCAAAAAATGGTCACACACAGAAACCTTGCACACTGAGTCCAATGCATATTTATCCATTGCAAAGAAATTCACGAAACAGTACTAAATGGAGTCTTCAAGCCGTGAGGATGATTTTGTTGTACTCAAGCTTCTTAAAAAGAGAAAAAGAAATAATATATTGGAACAATCCAATGCTGATGGTGCAGTGCAATTACCATAGGCGATTTTAAAGTTTGCATTATTGCTTTAGTTTTTATCGTTTACTGTTGTCCATTTTGTTGTCTAGAGCCAGACATTCTTAATGTTGCACTGCAGTTCAAGATAAACCTATATATAAGATTATATATAGACAAACTTGGTGTAAACTAATAGCTGTTCCATCAAAATCACTCAAATGACAAAACGATAAGGCATAGACTTTTAAAAGCTAAAAATGACTGAGTGACGCCAGACAGGATTGTGTTGTGACACTGAAGGATAAGTTCCAACTTACCACATACATTTCTATATGTGATTTCACTTTCTTCTCAAACCATAAAAAAATAAAAAAAATATTCAAAAACTGAATTTGTAAGAGCACATAACCCTCCCTAAATCGGAATGAATCTCTAAAAATAGTGTGGCACTTTATCTGTGACAAGCAAGTAGCATCAAAGGTTGGTCAGTTTTAACATGGCAACTGAAAGAAATATAGATGCTCAAAATAAACATTACAGCTGCGATCATGCAAACATATTGGGTACACTTGGAGATACTGTATAGTCACCCTTTCCTGTAATTGTGACTTCAAGAGTCACAAAGAAAGGTGAAAAAAATTATATAAGAAAAGTGTCAATTTGATGTATAAAATCAAATTG